>NW_022610799.1:0-85000 GCF_000309985.2 Brassica rapa
AGGAACCAAATCTGTGAAGACTATTATCAAGAGATGGAAGTTTTGATGACCAAAACGGACACGGATGAACCTTTGGACGCCACTATGGCTCGCTTTCTTCAGGCCTCAACCGTGACATCCAAGATCGTATGGAGCTTCAAGAGTATGGAAGTGTGGAACAGATGCTACACAAAGCCATCTTGATCGAGCAACAACTAAGAGAAGGAGTTTCTCAAAACCGGCCACTACTTCTAAGCCGGCCTACTCTCCTAAACCGGCCTATGCTCCTAAGCCAAGCTATCAAGACAAAGGTAAGTCGCCTATCACAACACATACTGCCTTTAAAACTGATGTTTCCACTCGTGATGACAAAGGAAAAGCAGTAGACGCCTCAAGCCGAGCAAGAGACATTAGGTGTTTCAAATGTCAAGGGCTAGGACATTATGCCAAGAACTGTCCAAACCAGCGTGTGATGATTCTCTTGGAGAATGGTGAAGTTGAGTCCGAGGATGAACAAGAAGACAAGGAGGATCTTGGTCCTATCTTTGATGAGGAAGAGGAGTCCTTTGACTACCCACATCACGGACCATTGCTTGTTGCTAGGAAGGCTTGGGACGATCCTATCTTCGATGAGACGGACGGCCACGCGAACGGCCACACGGACAACGACCTCGACCCAATCTTTGATCCAGATTCTGAACCGATCTTTGATGAGGAAGATAGCTTTGACTACCCAGCTCACGGACCACTACTGGTCACTAGACGTTCCTTGAGTGTTCAGCCCAAAACCAATGAAAAGGAACAAAGGGAGAATCTCTTTCATTCTCGTTGTTTAATCTCTGAAAAAGTTTGTTCTTTAATCATTGATGGTGGGAGTTGTACTAATGTTGCTACTGATATTCTTGTTAGGAAACTAGGTCTAGCTACTCGACCTCTTTCTCGTCCTTTCAGGTTGGAATGGCTCAATGAAACTGGTGAACAGTATGTTAAGGAGCAAGTCACGATCCCTCACACCATTGGACGTTATGAAGACGAGGTTGTGTGCAACGTTCTCCCCATGGATGCTTGTCACGTCCTGTTAGGACGTCCATGGCAGTTTGACAAAAGGACCGTCCATGATGGATACACAAACCGACACTCCTTTGACCATAAAGGAAAGAAGATCACGCTTGTACCTCTCTCGCCTTTGGAGGTCCATCAAGACCAGCTCCAACTCAAAAAGAATCGTGAACAAGAGTCCAAACCGGACAAACCTGAATCTTCAATCCGGAACTCCAACTTCTTTATCAAACAAAGTCAGGTTAAGAAGTCTCTTTACTCTCAAAAGCCTTTTCTTCTACTCGTGTATAAAGAATCTCTGATGGCTTCTACTTCTTCTAACCTTGCACCGGAAGTTCCGAGTGATTTGCTAGATGTCTTGCAGGAGTTTTCTGATGTCTTTCCAGATGAGAACCCAAAGGGTTTGCCACCAGTGCGTGGAATTGAACATCAGATTGACTTTGTTCCGGGTGCATCTCTACCTAACCGGCCAGCTTCAGAACCAATCCGGTGGAGACCAAGGAACTTGAGAAACAAATTGGAGACCTTATGGAGAAAGGTTACATCAGGGAAAGCCTCAGTCCTTGTGCCGTACCAGTTCTACTTGTCCCAAAAAAGGATGGATCATGGCATGTGTGTGGACTGCCGTGCCATCAACAACATTACGGTAAAGTATAGGCATCCCATTCCTAGACTAGACAACATGTTTGATGAACTTTACGGCTCATGTGTCTTTTCTAAGATAGATTTGAAAAGTGGCTATCACCAAATCCGAATGAAAGAAGGTGATGAATGGAAAACTGCATTTAAAACCAAGCTAGGATTGTATGAATGGTTAGTCATGCCATTTGGTCTTACTAATGCACCTAGCACTTTCATACAATTGATGAACCATATCTTGGGAGCATTCATTGGTCATTTTGTGGTAGTTTACTTTGATGATATTCTTATCTACAGCAAGAACATGGATGAACATAATAAACACTTGAAATCTGTCCTTGAAGTTCTTAGAAAGGAACATTTGTTTGCTAACCTTGGAAAGTGTTCTTTTGGCACAGATCATGTGGTTTTCTTAGGTTTCGTTGTAGGTGCTGAAGGACTCCGAGTGGACGAGGAGAAAATCAAAGCCATCCGAGACTGGCCAATTCCAACAAACGTGAGTGAGGTAAGGAGCTTCCATGGCCTTGCCGGATTCTATCGACGGTTTGTCCAAGACTTCAGTACCATAGCGGCTCCCTTGACCGAAGTCATTAAAAAGAATGTTGGGTTCAAATGGGAACAAGCTCAAGAGGAAGCTTTCCAAATCCTAAAAGGGAAGTTGACTAACGCCCCTTTACTTGTTCTTCCTGATTTTTCTAAAACGTTTGAGATCGAATGTGATGCCTCGGGTGTTGGTATTGGTGCAGTTTTGATGCAGGATAGGAATCCCATTGCTTATTTCAGTGAGAAGCTTAGTGGCTCCACACTCAACTACCCAACTTATGATCAAGAGCTGTATGCTCTGGTGAGAGTCCTTCAAACGTGGCAACACTATCTTTGGCCTAAGGAATTCGTTATCCACACGGATCATCAGTCCCTGAAACACCTTAAGGGCCAACAGAAGCTGAACAAGAGGCATGCCCGCTGGGTTGAGTTCATTGAGACATTTCCTTATGTCATCAAATACAAGCAAGGTAAGGAAAACGTTGTGGCTGATGCTTTGTCCCGAAGGTATACTCTTATTTCAGCCCTTGAAACAAAACTTCTTGGTTTTGAATTTATCAAAGACTTGTATGCTTCTGATCCGGATCTTAAAGAAATTTTCAACAAGTGTTCCCGAGTGGCTTATGGTAAATACTATCAGAATTCTGGTTTTCTTTTCTATGATAACCGTTTGTGTGTGCCCCAATGTTCTTTGAGGGAGTTGTTTTTCAGGGAATCTCATGGAGGAGGTCTTATGGGACACTTTGGAATCAAGAAGACATACAAGGCCGTGTCTGATCATTTCTATTGGCCTAGTTTGATGAAGGACGTTGAGAGAATTTGTGGCCGATGTGTGGTGTGCAAGAAGTCCAAAGCCAAAGCATCCAGTCACGGTTTGTACTCGGCCTTACCCATTCCTTCTCATTCTTGGATTGATATTTCTATGGATTTTGTTCTTGGTTTGCCTAGAACTAAGAATGGCCGAGACTCTATCTTTGTGGTTGTAGATAGATTTTCGAAAATGGCTCACTTTATTCCTTGCCATAAAACTGATGATGCTGTACAAGTTGCTGATCTGTTCTTTAGGGAAATTGTGAGATTGCATGGAATGCCTAAGACCATTGTTTCTGATCGTGATGCTAAGTTTCTTAGTTATTTTTGGAAAACTTTGTGGTCTAAGTTAGGAACGAGATTGATGTTTTCCACAACTTGTCATCCGCAAACTGATGGTCAAACTGAAGTTGTTAATCGAACTTTGTCTGCTTTGCTTAGATCTTTGGTCAAGAAAAATCTTAAGTCTTGGGAAGATTGCTTGCCTCATGTTGAGTTTGCTTATAATCATGCTGTGCATTCAGCTACAAAGTTCTCTCCTTTTGAAGTTGTTTATGGTTTTAACCCCTTATCTCCACTTGATCTTTTACCTTTGCCTTTGAGTGAAAGAGTTAGTACAGATGGTAAAAGAAGGGCGGACACTATCAAGAAGCTTCATGAACAAGTTCGAGTCAACATTGAAACCAAAACCGAGGGTTACAAAAGATATGCCAACAAGAAGCAAAAAGAGTTGGTTTGGGTTCATTTGAGGAAGGAACGATTTCCGGAAGAAAGGAAGTCCAAACTGATGCCTAGAGTCGACGGTCCATTCCAGATTCTTAGAAAGATCAATGATAATGCTTATCAGCTTGACTTGGAAGGTAAGTATGATATCTCTTCAAGTTTTAATGTTGCTGATCTATCTCCTTTTCTTGCAGATGATCCAGATTTGTGGACAAATCCTTTTGAAGAGGGAGGGAATTATGTGCCTCAGTCCGAGGAACCCGACCATCAGGTAGATCAGGACATCCCAACCGAGGTTCATCATCCCAGCCGAACCAGTCAGCAAGGCCGAGCTGTGTACCGGATCGATCCACGGATGGACGGACAGGAGCTTAGACTGTGTCCTCGACCGTTCGACCAAACTGACTGTACCAGATCATCTCTCTCCCGGACAACTCGCAATCTCAGACGGACGGTCAAGTCGTACAAGGAACTCGACGCGACTTCTCTCTTCTCGCCCGTTTGGAACGTACCGACCGTATTGACGAACTGATCGATCCATTTGATCAGTTCATGCACTTTGATCATCCGAATCTCTCTAAGGCACATATTCTTCATCTTTCAGAAGACTTCGGACGATTATGGTCGAAGATTGTTCAGGAAATGGACAAGTCGAAATAGACAGACCGGCCCGCGACCGTCCTGCTCCTTGCCGCGGTTCAACCAGTCGAACACAAGCCAGCCGAAGGGTCACTTTGACCAGGCCGCAAATTAAAGAGTCTTTCTTCTTTGTCTTTCAAAATTCTAGTCAAATGTTTTTTAATTTTATTTGTCTTTCAAACTTCTAGTCAAGTAGCCCCTTTGTCTCCTACTTGTACTATAAATAAGTGTTTCATTTCATGAATAAAATCAGATCATTTTGGATTAAGTTTCTGAGTTTAAACTCTCTGTTCTCTTTAGAACTTGTTTTCGATTGTCTTCGTGTGTCATATCCGAGCAATTCACTTCTCAACTAGTTGGTCTTGTGAGTCATATCAAGCAACCAGTTCGAGATCTTCCTTGGCGGACTTGTGAGTCATATCAAGCGCCATTGAAGCCGGGAATATCAAGGGAACATCCGCAACCCTTGTGCGACCCTTCACTCCATCAGTTCTCCTTTCCGGAGTTCATATCCAAACGAATCCAGTCGAGGGCAATCCGATCTTAGGGTCCTTCAGTGGGTGTCCGCCAGCACACACAGGACGTCTGTAGCTGTCTGTGTGTGTCCGTTTGTGTCCGTCTATGTCCGTCAGCACACACAGGATGTCCGTGGCTGTCCATCAGTACACATATCAGCACGTTGGACCTTGGACTCAGCCCGCTGGCCCTTCCCGTGGACTGTTTGGGTGATTTTGGCCCACGTGGGCTGTCTGTTCAGTACACACAGGACGTCTGTGGGTGTCCGCCAGCACACACAGGACGTCTGTGGCTGTCCGTCAGCACACACAGGACGTCTGTGGCTGTCTGTGTGTGTCCGTCAGCACACACAGGATGTCCGTGGCTGTCCATCAGTACACATATCAGCATGCTGGTTGATACCACTCAAATTACCCTAAGGAGTGTTACTCTCATCAAAAGAGGTTCAGATGTAGTACTTAGGGATCGAATCCACAAGGAGCTAGGGAACAATTAAATCTAGTGTTTATTAATTCTAAGAGTTTGTAAATGTTTAAATGAAATAGCAATAGTAACAAGCGAAGTAACTAGTAAATGTAACTTGGTTGGAAATGATATTAGATGCAGGGCCACTATTCAGGTGTTGGAGATTATAATACCTATAGATGCCTATTTGTTGCATGCATGATATATTAGAGCTCAATCGCTTAACTCAGTGATCAGCTATCGCATGTTTCACTAGTTAACAGGCTAGATCTCGTGTCTCAACGGTTAGTATGTCGACAACGAAAGAGTGTCGATCGATGGTCCTATTGGGACGTCGACTGATACACCTTTGCCAACGTCGATCGATAGTCAGTTGAGGACATCGATCGACGGTTCTAGCCAGGCCTATGCGCGAGTATGATATGCCCTACTAAGATACTAAATTGGAGGTTAGCCCTCTCTAGCAGTCCTAATATGATAGATAGATGTCAGGATGGGATAAAAAGGGTGCTTGAATATGCAATCCTATGATCAAGTTCTAGTTAGCAAGGCTAAAACAAGCAATGAATACAAATCTATCATGAATATCACAACAAGGCAGATCTATAGTTTGGGGCTAATCCCACAAACCTCTCTGAACCCTAGATCTAATAATTGAACTACTCAGACATAGCAAAGCAATTTATAACAATAAAGAAATAGAAACTCATAGTATAGATGAAAAGAAATGATAACAAGGAGTTTCAATCACAAGTGATCTTCTCTCCCAAAACTCTCTTTTCTCTCAAAGTAAAACTTGTAACAAAAAAAGGTCTCTCTTCCGTCAAAACACTTAGGCAGTATATAATCTACTAGGTTAAAAACTCGTCAGGGCATTTTCGTAATTTGGCTTGGCCTTGGGTTTTAAGTCTGCTGAATCCAAAATGTCGCGTGTCTGATGTCTCGACATCGATCGATGGTACTTGTGTACATCGATCGATATTAATCTTCATCTGTCGAGGCATCTCCTGGTGTCGATCGATAGCACTGATGCGCATCGATCGATTGTTCTTCCTCTTGTTGACCTCTATGTGGTCAGCTCGGGTGAAATGTCCTTTCAGCTCCAAAATGCTCCAAAGTCATAGCTTTACTCCGAAATGCACCTGAACCTGAAAACATACCTAGAAGAGTAGAAAACATAGATATATATATATATATAGTAAAACACCTATATACCATGGATGAAAACGGGTCAAATCCAAGGTATATCAACTCTCCCAGACTTACCCTTTTGCTTGTCCTCAAGCAAAACATACAGGCAGTCTCTCTGAAAGAGGTTTGAAAATATTAGTGACTTAAGATTTTAAACCAAGAAATCTTATCCTCAACAATTTTGCAACCACATTTAAAAAGTCCTAATCACGGAAGCACATTATGCAATATCCTAGCTTAGCAACCATTTCTAACATAACACAACTCATCAATTCACGTCTGACATCCCCTCTACTGATTATCTTGGGAGTATCGATCATAGGATGCAAGGATTTCAGACAATTATCTGGATCTGCAGGTAAAAGTTAGTTCCTAGTTTCTCTCTATCTAATTTTCTCTCTTGAGTCAAAGTTTGCTTCAACTGCAGGATCAGTGACCAAGATTGGACAGGCTTCCATGAATCAAAACTTAATGGTAGTTGCCACCAAGTTCTTGTTGGGGTCAAAAACGGTTGCGACAAATTTAACATTCAAAACGTCCGAGGAAGAAAATAAGAATTTCCCCGATGAATACTTTTCGAAATAGATTCTCTCTTACGAAAAAGCTTTACGGAAGAAAGAATCGAGAAGTCCGACGGAAGCTCAAAACAGGTCGTGGCCACTTCCGAGCGTCCGTCCCGCTTGGTCGCTACGTAGCGACCAAGCTCGAGCCAAAGCTCGGTCGCTACGTAGCGACCGGGCTTGAGCCAAAGTTCGGTCGTTGCGTAGCGATCGAGCTCTTCCGAACATCGATACGACACCAGTCCATGCATTCTCGTCAAACCTTCAAAAGCTATCTCCCGAAGACCGTAGCAAGCTCAGTTCATGCTTTCCGCTATTCTAGATCATCGATCGGACTTTGCGAATTAAAAACCGCGGAAAGTTCGTTCTTTATCGAAAGAACTCGTAGTAAACGTGTCGAGTCGGAAGACGGCCCAAAGGGACCTAAAACACGACTCGAGGCCCATCCTACGATTTCTTAACCAAAAGCCCGTAAACCACGGCATGGTTTACGCTTGGTCCACAAGGAAGGATAAATGTCAAGTTTCCGCGGATAAATACGGAAGTTTTGAAGATAATTGTGAAGATCGGGAAAAAATGAATATCTCCATTTTTATGCTATGACGGCTTAAGGGCAGAAGAGTAAAAGCGTAAACCGACCTTGGAGCTAGTATATAAGGAGTCCTAGGCGAGGAGCATGGGGGAGGACTTTTTCAGAGCAAACTTAGCACTTAGAGCAATTTAGGCATTTTTCCGTTTTTGTTATTTCGAGCTGTGACTCAATTAGGTTTAGCCGTCTTAGGGTTGCTAGAACTAGGAATCTCGCCGACAGCTCTCGAGCCCAGGCCTATACCTTGTTGTAAACGCTCATACGCAAATTCGGAAATAAGATCTTCTTTGCTCTCTTTTTCGATTTCTTATACTTTATCGTTGTTATTCTCGTGTTCTGATTGCTTGACGTGTGGTAATTAGCAGATATCCGGGTCCTCTGGGAAATTAGGGTTTTCCTAGTTTCCTTATTTAAACAGAAATCGACAGTGCGAATTTCGGTTCCCACAGTTTGGCGCTAGAAGGAGGGGGCATACGGATCAATCTAACCCGCAAAAGCCACCCAACGATCAGGAACGGTATGCAAGATTCGACGTGCGCGAGCGTCATCTTACTCAAGGGGGGATCAACGATCGATCGAGCCAAACCTCGAAACGATCTCCTTGTTATCGAGTTGACGATTAGAGATATCGACGTCGCTAGGGTACTAATCGATACCGGAAGTTCGGCCGATATCATCTTCAAAGACACTCTCGAAAAGATGGGGATCAATCAATCCAAAGTCACGAAATGCCCAAGCCCACTGCTGGGACTTTCGGGGGAAACAACCATGGCCTATGGATCGATTAATCTCGCTGTCAAAGCCGGAACCGTGACGAACGTCACAGAGTTCCTAGTCGTTGACCGTCCCGCATCTTACAACGTTATCATGGGAACGCCATGGCTGAACGCCATGCGCGCAATCCCATCAACGTACCATCTTTGCCTCAAGTTCCCGACCCCTAACGGGGTCGAGGTAATATGGGGAAATCCGAGAGTTTCACAGGTTTGTTTCGCCGCAGAACTAAAACGAAAGAGACCGATCCTCGAGATCACTCCTAGAAAAGTGAAGAAAAAGACCTCCAGCAAAGATACGCGAGGCCAGGATCGCAGCCCTAGACGAAAAACGCGAGCCAACTTGCGAACCCGTGGTAACGATCTGTCTCGACGAAGCCTTCCCGGAACGCTGCGTCGAGATTGGAGCCAATCTCCGCGAGCCTTTAAGGACAGAACTCGTAGCTTGTCTTAAAAAGAACCTCAATACTTTCGCTTGGGCTGCGGAAGATATGCCGGGAATCGACATTAACATAACATGTCACGAGCTGAATATCGATCCAGCATTCAAACCCGTCAAACAAAAAAGACGGAAGCTAGGACCCGAACGTGCTGCTGCAGTAAACGATGAGGTCGAAAAATTGCTTAAGGTTGGGTCGATAAGAAGTAAGATACCCAGACTGGCCCGCCAACCCCGTAGTAGTCAAAAAGAAGAACGGGAAGTGGCGAGTTTGCGTGGATTTTACCGACCTAAACAAAGCATGTCCAAAGGATAGCTTCCCTCTACCACATATCGATCGATTGGTAGAAGCAACAGCAGGCAATGAACTTTTATCCTTCATGGATGCCTTCTCAGGTTATAATCAAATTAGGATGAATCCCGACGATCGCGAGAAGACTGCGTTCATTACCGATCGCGGAACTTATTGCTATAAGGTAATGTCCTTCAGCCTCAAAAACGCCGGCGCAACTTACCAACGACTCGTAAACCGAATGTTCTCCAAACAACTCGGAAAAATGATGGAGGTTTATATCGACGACATGCTCGTCAAATCCCTCAAAGCAAAAGATCACATGTCACATCTCGAAGAGTGTTTTGCGCAATTAAATTCCCATAACATGAAGCTCAACCCGACAAAATGTAGATTCGCCGTGGCGTTAGGGGAATTCCTCGGCTACTTGGTCACATATCGCGGCATCGAAGCAAATCCAAAACAGATCAACGCACTAATCGAGATGGCTTCTCCAAAGAATAAGCGGGAAGTCCAGAGGTTGACCGGCAGGATCGCAGCGCTTAACCGATTTATTTCACGATCAACAGACAAGTGCCTACCTTTCTACGACGTCCTGCGAGGAAATAAAAAATTCGAATGGTCGGAAGAGTGCGAAAACGCCGTCCAACAGCTGAAGGGTTATTTAGCTACTCCTCCAGTCCTCGCAAAACCCGTGGAAGGGGAGCCTTTATTCTTATACATCGCTGTGTCAGCAACGGCCGTAAGTGGAGTCCTGATCAGGGAAAACCGCGGGGAGCAGAAACCTATTTTCTACATAAGCAAAACCTTGCTAGATGCCGAATCTAGGTACGCATTGATGGAAAAATTGGCATGCGCGGTCGTAACATCGGCCCGAAAACTAAGACCATATTTCCAATCCCACACAATCGTCATCCTCACGACATTTCCCCTACGGACAATTTTGCATAGCCCAAGTCAATCGGGCCGACTGGCCAAGTGGGCAGTCGAGTTGAGCGAGTACGACATCGAGTATCGACCAAGGACGAGCGCAAAGTCACAAGTGCTCGCAGACTTCTTGGTCGAACTTCCAACGGGAACAATAACCAATGAGGAACCAAATTCCACCTGGCTCCTCCACGTCGACGGATCCTCATCCAAGCAGGGATCGGGTATCGGAATCCGTCTCACATCTCCAACGAGAGAGATCTTGGAACAATCGTTCAGGCTGGAATTCCACGCCTCGAACAACGAGGCCGAATACGAAGCACTAATCGCAGGACTGCGTTTGGCTCACGGCTTAAAAATACGTAATCTCCACGCTTACTGCGACTCCCAGGTAGTGGCCAGTCAATTCAGCGGAGAGTACGAAGCCAGAGACGAACGGATGGACGCGTACCTCAAACTGGTCCAAGGTCTAGCTCAAGACTTCGACTGTTTTGCCCGTACGCGAATTCTCCAGGCAGACGCCCTCGCGGCCCTAGCATCAAGTTCCGACCCAGGACTTGAAAGGGTAATTCCAGTCGAGTTCATCGAACATCCAAGCATCGGACCGCCAATCATCGTCAATCTCATAGAAGGTCAAGATGACGAGGAAGAAGAAATTACGATACAACCACCATCGGAGCAATCTGATTACGGCTGTGATACCCCATGGCTTCAGACGATTCGAGACTACATTGTCGACGGGCAACTGCCCGCCGAAAAATGGGCAGCTCGCAAAGTCCGAACACAGGCCGCACGCTACGTGACAGTGGACGGCGAAATTTACAAATGGAGATTCTCCGGACCACTCATGACGTGCCTGGAAGGGGAAAAAGCGAGGAAAGTAATGGAGGAATTACATTCCGGTTCCTGCGGCAACCATTCCGGTGGAAGATCGCTAGCCGTGAAAATCAAACGCCATCGATACTATTGGCCAACAATGATCGGAAATTGCGAGAAATTCGCACGAAAATGCGAAAAATGCCAAAGGCACGCACCAACCATCCGACAACCGGCCGAAGTTCTTTCCTCCATCACATCGCCCTACCCCTTTATGCGCTGGGCCATGGATATTGTCGGACCTATGCATAATTCGAAGCAAAAGTGTTTCCTTCTAGTCCTTACCGATTTTTTTCTCAAAATGGGTAGAGGCGGACTCATACGCAAGTATAAAAGATGTCCAAGTCCAAAATTTCGTATGGAAAAACATCATCTGTAGGCATGGGGTTCCTTATGAGATCGTAACCGATAACGGGTCTCAGTTCATCTCCACCTGGTTCGAGGCATTCTGCAAAAAATGGAAGATACGACTCAACAAGTCAACTCCCAGATATCCGCAGTGCAACGGACAGGCTAAAACAATCAACAAGACCATTCTCGACGGACTGAAGAAACGCTTAGAGGCCAAAAAAGGCAGGTGGGCCGATGAACTCGAGGGAGTCCTCTGGTCTCACCGTACCACCCCAAGGCGAGCAACGGGAGAAACTCCCTTCGCTCTGGTATACGGCACGAAATGCATGATTCCCGCAGAAGTAGAGTTCCCCGGCGTTCGAAGAAGGTTATTACCCGAACGAGAGGAACTCAACGATGCTATGCTCTTGGATGATCTCGACCTCATTAACGAGCGCCGAGATCGAGCGCTCATCCGAATCCAAAATTACCAGCACGCCGCTGCAAAATACTATAACTCCAATGTACGAAATCGTAGGTTCAATCAGGGAGATCTGGTCCTTCGCAAAGTCTTCCAAAACACCGCTGAACGAAACGCGGGAAAACTCAGAGCAAACTAGGAAGGTCCCTATAAAAATGAAAAAGTTGTCCGACCAGGTTCTTACGAAATAGCCAATATGCAAGGCATAAAAATTCCTAGAACCTGGAACGCGATGCATCTCAAAAAATACTATCACTAAACAAACCAACTCGCAATCACTGAACTACGAGACGGCTTGATCTCCGCAAGGAGTACGTAGGCAGTTTGCCGAAAGGCAAATTCAGCTGTCCCCCCTCATTAAAAAGGGGGGGGGAGTGGGTACGTATACTCGTATACTCCCAAAAATCGAAAAAACTTCTTACCACGCTCTTGGTGTTTTCGACTTATCAAAACATCCTCACCCGTAAAATCAGTATGAGGTCTTCGGAAATTAGTCGGCCGTTTAAGAGAAGCATCCTTTAGCATCGCGAGACGTCACAAAAGATGCCTCAAAGTTTATTTCTTCCGAACAGACGAAACCTCTGTCACAAAAAAGAGACATATATATGCACACATTAACACTTATTTTGCGCAAAAATTCGAAAGAACGGCACGCGCCACCAAGTCCGATGCTGATCACATCGAACTCACAAACGTCCTAAACAGACATAGCCATCTCACGAAGATGACTCTCTTACATCCGACACAAGGATAATAGCGCTATAAAAGAAATCCGAAATTTTGGTCTAGCACTTCCGGTCTCCGTAGAGATGCTCGATTCGTATCAAACAAGTCGTATAAGCCGAGAACCTATCGCGGACTTTAAATCGATACGAATCAGGAAGAAATCGCAACAGGAAAAACGATAGCCGGCTAGTCACCGCACAATCCTTAAAACCGAAAGTAAACCTAGGTATTGCCCTAAACCCAGCGCACTGGTCTCTAACATCTCAAGGCATGATATCGAAAGATAAGAGATTCCTAAACCATGCCTCTAGGTATTCAGCACCCCCGCAGAGTTCACATCTCGCGGAAGAACTCTCGAAACAGATCTTGAATGAAACATTTCACAATCGGAGAGGGATATGAGAAGACAACTCATCACCTTCCTCACCATTATACACAAACTCATAAAAAGCGCCATTCGATTACCATAAAAAGAGGGGCCGCGGAGCGGCAGGGATTCAAAGCCACACACGGCCAGTCCCGAAATACAAAACAAGGCCATTCAAGGCCGACACATAAAAACATAAAAAAATCTCTCGCAAGAGATCTAACCCAAGTCATCCTCATAACTCACGCCCCCTCTTCACCCGCTGCCTCGTCCGAGCCTTGAGCCGCATCACCTACGTTTTCTCCGACCATCGGGTCTTTCCCCTCTGGGTCTTCTGAACACGTCGGAAGGAAGCACGCGGATTTCAGGTCAGCCAGGATGAGACCAAAATCTCCATCCACGGCTGCCATATCTCCCTTGAAGCCGGACAGTCGGGCCTCTTCGGCCTCCAAGGTCGGGGGAGTCTCACTTTGGAACAACCGAACCATGGCCATCCCGCCTCAATCGTCGCCAAAGCTAGGTCTCTGCCCCGGATACGCTCGAGAGAACCCAGGGAAGCAGAGATCTTCGCCAAGCGAGCCTGAAATTCTGCGCGAAGAGCATTTGTGGCCTCTTGGATCCCGTGGCTCGCTAGTCCCGCATCACCCTCGATCTGACGCTGGAGCCGACGCAGCTCCGAGGATTTGGCCTTCCTGGCCTTCTTTTCCTTAAGCAAGGTCCCTCTCGAGCTCCCTTATCGCAACCTCGAGTTTCGACACTTTCGCGGAGTGAGAGTCCTTGACAGCTGTCAGCATGGTCTCGGTTTCAGACCATCTACCCTTAAGCTCCACCAACTCCCCGGAAAGGCGACTGGTCTCAGAACCACACTCGCTGATCATCCCATCGATCAACGATATGAACTGCGAACGGTGAAAATTCTTAAGACTAAGTCCGAGAAAGAATGCACATAAGACGATCGAGAATTCAAGCAAGATACAAACCTTTCCGCGAAGTCCCAATGCTAGGCTCGATCCACCTTGCTGCGAAGTCTCCCCGTCACCGCTCTTGGCAAGTTTCCTCTTCCGACTCTTAGGCTGAGCAACCGGAACAGCGCTGGGAGCGCGCAGCGACAGAATGATTTCTTTCCTGGCCGGAGGAGGAGGCATAGAGTCTGCGGCCTTCTCCTTGTCCTCGACAAGGATCGTAGTCGTGGAAGAACCCACAGGTAGGGCTTGCGGAAGAGGAGCCATGACCTCGGTCCCATGACCCGGGGCAACGACCTCACAGAAGAAGACGGGAACTCGGAGCCAGCTTGAACCAGTTCCTTCTCGGTTTGGCGACGAACCAGTTTCTCTCGGAAGGAAAGATGACCGGCAACACAAGCCGGCGCTTCAGCCGGAGAAGTCAGAACCGGAGCCGAAGAAGTGGCCTCGCCCATCTCGACGTCGGAATCTCTCTTATCACCTTGGGAGGAAGACATGTTGAAAGGAAAGGTTTTGGAACTAGAGAGGTTTTTGAAGGAATAAAGAAGGCAAGGTGTGAAGAAAATGAATGACAAGCGCCCACTACTTATAGAAGTATGGGTTCGGAATACGCTTAAAATGTGAATTTCGTCCAATACGCTTAACTTTGTCAAAATCATCTCTCCGCCCGCTAGAGTCACAACTCTAACGGTGGGGGGCTAACTGTTGGGGTCAAAAACGGTTGCGATTTTAACATTCAAAACGTCCGAGGAAGAATATACGAATTTCCCCGATGAATACTTTTCGGAATAGATTCTCTCTTACGAAAAAGCTTTACGGAAGAAAGAATCGAGAAGTCCGACGGAAGCTCAAAACAGGTCGTGGCCACTTCCGAGCGTTCGTCCTGCTCGGTCCCTATGTAGAAACCAAGCTCGAGCCAAAGCTCGGTCGCTACGTAGCGACCGGGCTTGAGCCAAAGTTTGGTCGTTTCATAGCGATCGAGCTCTTCCGAACATCGATACGACACCAGTCCATGCATTCTCGTCAAACCTTCAAAAGCTATCTCCCGAAGACCGTAGCAAGCTCAGTTCATGCTTTCCGCTATTCTAGATCATCGATCGGACTTTGCAAATTAAAAACTGCGGAAACTTCGTTCTTTATCGAAAGAACTCGTAGTAAACGTGTTGAGTCGGAAGACGGCCCAAAGGGACCTAAAACACGACTCGAGGCCCATCCTACGATTTCTTAACCTAAAGCCCGTAAACCGCAGCACGGTTTACGCTTGGTCCATAAGGAAGGATAAATGTCAAGTTTCCGCGGATAAATACTGAAGTTTTGAAGATAATTGTGAAGATCGGGAAAAATGGAATATCTCCATTTTTATGCTATGACGGCTTAAGGGCAGAAGAGTAAAAGCGTAAACCGACCTTGGAGCTAGTATATAAGGAGTCCTAGGCGAGGAGCATGGGGGAGGACTTTTTCAGAGCAAACTTAGCACTTAGAGCAATTTAGGCATTTTTCCGTTTTTGTTGTTTCGAGCTGCGACTCAATTAGGTTTAGCCGTCTTAGGGTTGCTAGAACTAGGAATCTCACCGACAGCTCTCGAGCCCAGGCCTATACCTTGTTGTAAACGCTCATACGCAAATTTGGAAATAAGATCCTCTTTGCTCTTTTTTCGATTTCTTATACTTTATCGTTGTTATTCTCGTGTTCTGATTGCTTGACATGTGGTAATTAGCAGATATCCGGGTCCTCTGGGAAATTAGGCACTACAAGAAAACAGGGGGATTCTGATGGCCGAAATCGTCGGAAATTCGTCGGAAAAGGCCTATTCCGACGAATTTCTGACGAAAGCGTTTGTCGGTATCATTTCGTCGGAAAAAAATAATTCGTCGGAATTTTGTCAGACCTTCCGACGACTTTCTGACGAATACCGAGAAATGTCATTCTGACGAACTTCCGACAATATTCCGATGCGGACACACGAGACCAGAGTTCATCGGAAAACTATATACCGACGGAGACGGATCCTCCGAAGATTCCGACGAACTGAGGCCTCGGTAAATACCGACGGACTATGAGGCCTCGGTAAATACCGACGGACTAGTATTCGTCGGTAAATACCGATGGACTAAGATTCGTCGGTAAATTCCGACGACTCTACATTCGTCGGTAATTTCCAACGAATAATGGTCCGTCGGTATTTACCGACGAATCCTAGTCCGTCGGTATTTACCGAGGCCTCAGTTCGTCGGAATATGGCAATTTTAATACGAATTAATTTTGCATTTTATATATATTTTTTATTTGAAAAATTAATAAATAAATAAATAAAATCTGAAATTTAAAAATAATAATATTATAGAATTTAAATTCATACAAACCGAAATAGAAAAAAACATTCAGAAAATTTAAAATTCATGCAAAACGAAAAAAAAAAACATTCAGACAGTTTTAAAAAGCTGAAAAAAACTAAGAACTCGAAGACATCAAACGATCTAGCTTCTGCATTATCTCGGCGTTGAACTTCTTCTGGGATGCCAGCTCAGCAAGGATAGTGGCATTCTCCGAACGGATAGTGGCATTCTCAGAAAGGATAGTGGTGTTCTGCTCCTCCAATGCCCCAATCCGTTCATCTTTGTCATGTAGCTCCTCGAGAATCATGGGATCGGCATACGGAGCTTGCGAAGAAGACGCCGGATATGAAGAAGCACGGTGGGCCAACCCAACTAAACGGCCTCCTTTCCTTTTAGGAACCGCCTACAAAAATATTTAAAGTTAGTAAATATGGACAAATTAGTAATCGACATTATAAAAAAAATATATTAATAAAAAAAATTACCTTTTCAACCATCTCATTTATTTGCAATAGGGACAAGTTGGTTGAAGCTCCCGTAGAATCGCCGTCATCAGAGAGAGGCTGAGATTGAGTTGCTATTTCAGCTTCCACCAAATCAACGATACCTTTGATCACGAGATCCTGAATTTGACCCGTCTTCTTGTTAGTGTGAGCCACCTTAATGAGTTGGAGACGATCAACGGGATTACCGTCATTTTCTTCGATCTAAAAAACCGCCATTATTAGCCAAGGAATATATAAATAATTTATTTAAAAAATATAAAGATAAATAATTAAAAAAAACTTACAAGTTCATCTTCCTTAGTAGACATAGAGCAAGCGCCGAGGTTGTGCACATACATACCTTTCCCGCCACGATCGCTCTTTCGGTTCTTGGAGTTCCTAGAAGACGTCTCTGCAGTTTCTTCCTTCTCCCAATGAGCTATCAACTGCTCCCACACCGTCCCGTTGATGAACCGTGGCCTCTTGTTCTTCTGCCAAACTGTCTTCCACGCGTTTATCTGCTTTGTATAAGAGTCCATGGCCTTTTCGTTGAATTTCTTACGGACTGTTTCCGTGAGATCGGAGTGCCAGTTGAACTCTTGCTACAAAACAAACGTAATTTAATAAGTAAATATATTTAAAAAAATGTAAATACTTTAAAAAAATGAAAAAGAGTTTACCGCAAACTGACGAAACCACAACTCTCGTTCTTCGAAAAGAATCACACTCCACTTTGAATATCCAAAACGAAGCATGGAGTACATCATCTGGTTGATGCTCCTGCTAATGCCATTTTTCGACTTGGTGAACCTTTAAAAAAAATACAAGTTAGTTAACAAGTTAATTAATGGAAAAAAACATAATACTACAAATAAAAAAAAATACTAACCAAGTGCTATGTCCTCGTCGTGGGTTGGGATGGAGAACCGGGAGATGCTCTCGACCTGGTTATTGAACCAATAGATCAACTGGCATGACCCCCGGATCCTGTTGAGCAGCAGCGGTAGGGGCAGCGGGAGCTGGAGCGGGAATATATGCGATAACCGAGTTTTGTTCCTGAGACGATCCCGATGCACGGGAACTGCTCACCGAACTACGTCGAAGACGGGCTGCGGGGCGGGGTACATCCTCGGACCTAAAAAAAAATTAATACATCAAAAATCTTTTCAAATCATTTCTATTTTTAATGTTTTCATTTATATATTTACAAAAGGTTTTATAAACGTTAAAAAAAAACAATTAAACCTTTTATTATACATAGTTTATTACTGGAAACTTATAAAAAATTATAAAAAAAAATTTATTCTACATGATTTATATATATATATATATATATATATATATATATGTATACAAAATTATAAAAAATTTATAAATATAGAAAAATGTTGTTAAATATTTTTAAAATTTTTAAAAAATGTTTTATTATACATAGTTTATTACTGGAAATTTGTAAGAAATTATAAAAAATTTAAAAATTTTTATTATACATGATTTATATATATATATATATATATATATGTATACAAAATTTTAAAATTTTTATAATTATAGAAAAATGTTGTTAAATATTTTTAAAATTTTTAAAAAACGTTTTATTATACATATTTTATTATTGGAAACTTGAAAAACGTTTTTAAAAATCAAAAAACGTTTTAAAAACAGTAAAACGTTTTGAATTTTAACAAAAACACAAAATAATTCCAAAAAAAAAACTTAAACAACAATCCAAACAACAATCCTAACTTATATATCCTAAACTATCCAATCAATCCTAAAATTTTCAATCAAACAACCTAAAATTCGAGATCTAACTTCCATAACCCTAAAAAATTGGGATAAAACAAGGTTGGGATGATTCTTACATGATTTGGGGTTTGGGGAAGAGATATGAGGGTGAGAAGATGATTCGCCGGTGATGGGGGCTCGAGAACGGCCGGAATCGCCGTGAAAGGGAGAGAAATCGCGAAGAGAATTGAGAGAGAGCCGGAGGCGGAAATAACGAAGAAGGAAGAAGAAGGGTAATTATATTTAACAATTCCGACGGACACGGGTTCGTCAGTATTCCGTAGGTATCATTAAATATATACCAATTGGCGGTTCGCGAAAATTTCACGCGGTTTAGTTTTCCCGGGTAAATTACAATTCCGACGGAATTTTGGTTTGTCAGTATATTCCGACGGAATACTGACGACCATTTCCGACGGAATTCCGACGACTTAGTGTTTAAGGGTTGGTTACAAGTTTCTAAAAGAAAAATACAAATCTTTGATAATATAGATAGTATTTGCATAAAGATTTAACAATAGAAATGTTTTTATAACACGAATTTATACAGCAACATTTTTTGTAGTGTAAGATTAGATGAATATGATTGTATAAGTATATGAGTGTTAAGATGAGATGTTATGAAAACATGTGATATGCATACATAAATATTTTAATGAATTGTTATATTTGAACGGTGGCGATCTAATACTATACTAAACACTTATTATGTATTATTTTCATAGTTTTGGCATATAAATTTATAGATTTTTATGTTGAAATTTTTTTAAAAACACATGTCCTCGGTAATTCGTCGGAATATACCGACGACATTCCGACAAACTAGACGAGTTCTTCGGAATGTCGTCGGTATATTGCGACGAATTACCGAGGACATTTCCAAACTTTAATGAAACTCTTTGTCGTCGCTATCTCGTCGGTATTTTGCGAGGGATTTCCGACGGACCAATAGAAAAAAAAAAAAAAAACCAATCCGAATCTTCTGAATCTTCATCAAACTCCCCAACCTCAGCTTCTGGCTCCGAATGTACAAAAGCATCAAGTCCAAACTCAGTCAAATCCTCAACGAGTTCAACATTTGCCAAATCTTCAACTGTCTGGGCGTTGCTGGTAGACTCTGGTTGCAATGGTTCATCATCATCAGAAGTTCCATCCACTCGTCCTCTTGGGTTGATTTGCGTTACAGTGACCCATGGATCATCTCTGTACGTCACCCGAGGGTAACTGATGTAACACACCTATACATATCAATTATACATGCAAATATTAGTAAAATATATAACATTAATTAATTATATTGGTAAAAAATTAAGAATAGATTGACATACCTGATCAGCTTGCGAACCAAGAATGAAGGGATCATAGTATTGAAGTTTCCGCCGCGAATGAACTGATGTAACACCAAACGCATCAATCTTCACTCCTCTATCTGGGGTGGTGTCATACCAATCACAATAGAATACTACACAACGCAATCCAACCATTCCAGGAAATTGGATTTCCAATATTTCTTTTATGTTGTCGTAGTAGACATCGTCACCGGAAGAAGATGAAACACCAGCATCATATGTTGTCTTAGAATGACCTTTCCTTGTGAATGCATATCCTCGCGTACAAAATTTTGGATATGATTTGACCACATAGTTTGGTCCCTGCACAAATTCGCGTATCCAATCATCGAACACAAAACCTCTGGCCAAACCATCATTCACCTACAAATTAAAAACATATATGAGTGAAAAGTTAATTAGTTTATATTAAATTTAAACTACTCATTTGCATAGGGTAATATGATATATGACTCACATAACTACGAAGCCACACAGCAAATCCGTTATCTCTAAGTTGTTGAAGCTCATCTTCTGTTGCATGCCTGTGAGTCATACGCAACTCCGCCATATATACACTATATACAAAAATATTATCAATATGAAATAAATTTATTGAATATTAATCTAACAATGTAAATGAAAAATATTTTTACCTCTCATATTGAAGAACATCTTCACAGTTGGTGAGCATATATGTTTGCAAATGAGCGTGCTCAGTGTCCGTAAGTCTGCGCTTCGTGAATTTTCCACTAAGTCGTCCTATTTCCTTGAACATGCTTGGGACAGTAACATGATATGTTGCTCTCTCCCCCTCTGTCATCATGCCGAGCTGGTCTTCGGTGTTTTGTATGCACTTCTGGTGGAAAATAATTTTCAGCAAAGATTGCAGTTTCTTCATTGATCACCTGTGCCACTATAGATCCTTCCACCCTGCTTTGATTTTTGACCATCTTCTTCAGATGATGCATATAACGCTCAAAAATATACATCCATCTGTACTGCACAGGACCACCAAGTTCCAATTCTCTTGCGAGATGAATAGCAAGATGTTCCATTACATCAAAGAATGATGGAGGAAATATCTTCTCAAGGTTGCACATGCTGACTGGTGCGTTTGTCTTCAAATTATTAATACCCTCTTCAGTCACTACTCTGCTGCATAAGTCGCGGAAGAAAACACTTATCCCTGCAATTGCTTCATGAACATTACGTGGCAATAATGCTGAAAAAGCAAACGGGAGGAGGCGCTGCATAATTACATGACAATCATGACTCTTCAAGCCACTAAACTTTCCTTCGCTTCTATCAACGCAGTTCCCCAAATTTGATGCATATCCGTCAGGAAATTTCACTTTATCTGTAATCCAATCAAAGAACTCTTCTTTTCTAGCACCATCCAGCCGATAAATGGGAAAAGGGGCCGTACCGTTCTCATCAACGTGAAGTTCAGAACGATCACAGATATCGACTAAATCCAACCTTGACTTCAAATTATCCTTCGTTTTACCTTGGATGTTAAGGACTGTGTTCATCAGATTGTCGAAGAAGTTCTTCTCAATATGCATGACATCTAAATTATGCCGCAATAGATGAGTCTTCCAATATGGCAGATCCCAGAAAATACTCTTTTTGTGCCAGTTATGTAGCTCTCCAACCGCACTGACTCGAATGTTTTCATGTCCACCTACATCTGGCGTCCTATCTGCATCAAAATCCCTAAACTGCTTCAACAAATCTTCTCCACTAACTTCCTCAGGTGGACCATCAAACACCTGCTTGTTCTTCGTAAACGAAGTCTTACTCCTGCGGTATGGATGATCAGGTGGTAGAAATCGTCTGTGACAGTCAAACCAACACGTTTTCCTTCCGTTCTTTAGTTGGAAAGCATCTGTGTCATCTTGACAATATGGACATGATAGCCTCCCATGTGTTGTCCATCCAGATAACATACCATATACTGGAAAGTCACTTATTGTCCACATAAGTACTGCCCGCATCTGAAAGTTTTCTTTGCACGAAACATCGTATGTCTCAAATCCATGCGCCCATAGTTGTTGCAACTCATATATCAGTGGTTGAAGAAACACATCTAGTGATATTTTAGGATGATCTGGACCGGGGACGAGAATTGAGAGAAACAAAAACTCTCGTCGCATGCACAAGCTCGGCGGTAAGTTGTAAGGGGTCACGATAACTGGCCATAGAGAATACTGTCTTCCATGCTTTCCAAACGGGCTGAAACCATCAGTAGATAATCCAAGATAAACATTTCTTCTCTCTTCCGCAAATTCTGGATATGTTGACTGGAAATGTTTCCAAGCCTTCGCATCTGAAGGATGTCTAATCTCACCATTTATGGAATGCTCTGCATGCCATCTCATTGCTTTTGCTGTGCGCTCACACTGATACAACCTCTTCAATCTTTCCGTCAAAGGCAAATACCACATTCTTTTGAACGGGATCGGAACTCTTCCCCTCGTCTCCTGATAACGAGGTTTCCCACAAAATTTGCATACATTTCGTGTCTCATCCGCTCTCCAGTAGATCATGCAGTTGTCAATACATACATCTATCACTTCGTACGGTAGTTGAAGACCGGCTACAAGTTTCTGAACCTCGTAGTATGAACCCGGTGCAAGGTTATCCTCAGGTAGAATACCTTTGACAAAATCAGTAATCGCATCCATACATTCTTCAGCCAAATTATAGTCTGTCTTAATACCCATTAATCTAGTTGCAGATGATAAGACTGAATGACCATCTCTACAATTTTGATACAAAGGTTGTTTTCCTGCATCTAACATATCAAAAAATCTCCTAGATTCGGGATTTGGTTCTTCCCCTCTATAATGATCATGTACCATCTGCTCAGTACCTACACCATAATCTATATCCGTTCTAGGTTCTTCTAACCTAATATCAGGCTGAAGTTCACTAACAGGCTGAAGTTCACTAACAGGCTGAGGTTCGCTAGTACTACCATATTCATAACCAGTTTCCCCATGAAGGTACCAAACTTTATAATTACGTGAAAACCCTTTCATATACAAATGAGTCCAAACATCAAATTCTTTTATAACCTTATTATTATTGCAAGTAGAGCAGGGACATCTTAACATACCACTTTTTGCATCCGGTTGCTGTTGAACAAGCCTCATGAATTCTCCAATCCCTTGAACGTATTCTTCCGTAAGCAAATTGGTGTTTGGATCCAAATGAGGTTTATCCATCCACGAACGATAATAAGCTCCTAAAGACATGATTTTCACGGAATTGTTATGACTAAAGAGAAAGAAGAGAGAATGAGGTGTGAATGAGGTGAATGAGGAGGGGTTGCATTTATAGGAAATTGCTTACGGACATCCGACGACTTTCCGACGGAATACTGACAGATATAAAGCATTCCGTCGGAATTCCGTCGGTATTTTCCAATCTCAAACGGCTATAAAACGGTCATATATATTTGTCGGCAACGGTCACTTGGTTCGTCGGAAATTCATCGGAAAATTCCGACGGAATACCTACGACCGTAATGGTTATATCTTTTAATCGGAATGTCGTCGGAAATTCGTCGGAATATTCCGATGACTTTTCGACGACTACAACGGTTATATTGTTAATCGGAATGTCGTCGGAAATTCGTCGGAATGTTCCGACAACTTTTCGACGACTACAACGGTTATATTGTTTATCGGAATGTCGTCGAAAAGTCGTCGGAATATTCCGACGACCCTTGTTTTCTCGGAAATTCGTCGGAATTAGCCGACGGAATTCCGAGACTTCAGATTTTTTGTTTCCGTCGGAATTCCGTCGAAGTTGTCCGACGCCTTTGGCGTCCGTCAGAATCTCCGTCGGAATTCGGCGTGTTTTCTTGTAGTGAGGGTTTTCCTAGTTTCCTTATTTAAACGGAAATCGACAGTGCACATTTCGGTTCCCACAGTTCTGTTCACTTCTTTTTGACCTATATCCAAGAGTTCTTTGCGAAAGCGAGCCTTGAAGATTGCCGCCTCCAAGTCCCGTTTCGAACTCTTTTATTGGAGTCTTTATGAATTAAGCCTTAATGGTGTTTGCCACCAAGTCCTGTTCAGACTCATCCTAAGTAAACAATAGATCTTATTAATTTTTTTTAATTTATTATTATTTTTTTTATATACTCACTAACTATTCTAGGGTCGAAATTTAGAGAGAGAAAATGTGATAAATAATCTACACCAGGCGTTACCTTCCAGACTTGTCTGAAGAATCCGATCCCATGTATACCAAGCACCAAGACA
The DNA here is from genome assembly GCF_000309985.2 of Brassica rapa. Lineage (NCBI taxonomy): Eukaryota > Viridiplantae > Streptophyta > Magnoliopsida > Brassicales > Brassicaceae > Brassica > Brassica rapa. The sequence goes on from NW_022610799.1 coordinate 24,101, forward strand.
AGAGGTTTGTCAGGTTTAGTGTTGGAAATCAGCTTTGGTTGCTTCATACGTTTCAAGGCAAGTGTGTAGTTGATAGGTTGATCTGCTTTAGCATCTATAGTGCTATCTGCAATCAGTAAATCTAAAATGGTGCTAAAGATTGGTTAGATATTCAAGTTTAAATCAATATAAGATTATAGTCCTTATTTTCAGTAGCTAAGCATAATTTATTAAAATTCCTTTTATATAAGAATAAAATAAATTATATCAGTAAATCTCCCCCCAGACTTAAATTACACTGTCCTAGTGTAACTCAGTCGGAGTTAAGATGAAATAGTTCATGATGTACGAAATGTAACAAGTAGGGAAGATACATCTGACCGGAGTAGATATCGATCAATGGAAATATGTTACATCGATCGTCGTGTGGTTGTCCATGTCGAGCGATGTCGACTTCTCGTCGGCGGTCAATATTCAGGTCCTCCTACTTGGGTCTCCTAAATCTGAAAGAAATAAAACGAAAGTAAATAAATGCTAGCTAATAAAACCAAAATAAAATACCTAATAGTGGGTTGCCTCCCACTCAGCGCTTGGTTATAGTCATTTAGCTTGACTGTGGTAGTGATTGGCTATTTGGTGGAGAAACAGCTGCTTGTTGGAAAACAAGCATCCACGTCATCTCTGCACATTCTGGACCAAGATGCAATGAAACTTCTTGTGGCCTCATCATTTCTTGTCCATTTGTAATCCATCTTTTCAAGTGCATTGGAGATGTTTTGTAGCCTATCTTGAACGTTGTCAATGCTGACCTTGTGCCAGCCTATGTTGTCATAGGCGTATGCTGAAAGTTCTGTCAGTTCTTTTTGCATTGACTCTAACGTCTTGTGTATCAGCTGCTCGCCGACTAGTGTAGAATCGGCGTCAATCGATGCGATTATGTGGGCGGCGGTCGATCTTGGCGACTTACCATCAAGCGATTTTGCTCGCTTCCTGTCGATCGATGCTGATATCTGGTGCTGAGCTGCGAGTTGCCTCTGAATGGCTTTGACTTCTTTCTGTAGCCATTCTGTGTGGCTGTCTAGTCCACTGATTTTGTTGTCGAATGGAAAGTAGATGTCATCGCAGCGTTTGTCAAGTCGTTCCTCCATGTTGTCTATAGCAGTGTAGATCTTCGATGTGATCTTGTCAACCTCTGCTGCTGCGTAAGGAAGTAACTCCACAAGATTCTTGCCATCGATCCAAGGCCCTCATAGCCTGTCGATCGATGCTGAATTTGCCTGCAAAAAATTTTGATTAGTAATGTTATCAATATCCCTTTGGGCATGAAGTAACTGACTAGACAATTTGTTTAAATCTATCATGACTGGTGATATAAAGCGGTCATGCATGTCCTCGTAAGTCCGCAGCCTCTCATTCATGGCTGAGACCTTAGCGTCGAGGGATGTGATTGTACACATGTCGATCGATGTGGCTGGTTGTTGGTCCTTCTTGGGAATGGTATCCAGATCTTGCTGTAGTAGCTCGATTTTAGTGCTCAGCCAGTCCACATTGTTGTTGAGAGGGTAGTACACGTCGTTTATCCTTGTGTCGATGTATGAGACTTCCCATTCATCCTTGTGTTGTGCTGAACATTGCGGTTCTGCAGGGATCTGGGCTGTAGGAAGACTGACGTCGATCGATGGTGCATGTGGTGCGTCGATTGATGCTGAGGTCGGGGCTTCCTTCTCAAGTTGCTGACGTAAACTCTCAATTTCTGTCCTCATTTATGCCATTCTTCTGAAAAGCTCATTGTAGCCTCTATCCAAAGGTTGATGTATATCTTCTACCAATGATTCGAGCTCCTCTCCCAGTCTTTCCTGAGCTCGACAAATACCAAACACCATCTCATTGATTTCATCTTTGGTGTAGAGTTCTGGTGCCAGTCTTGTGAGTGTGAAGGAAGTGGCTTGTTCTGGAAGACAGATGTGGCTCTCTCCAGTAATTTCCTGATGTCGTCCTTTGTGACAGGTATCATCTCACCAGCTACGCCTCGTGCGTGTCCACACTCATCTCTGTAGACTCCATACTCGTCCCTTCGTTCCCAAGTGAACTTCCTGGCTCCGTACATGTCAAAAGCGCGGTTTCCAAATTCATAACATCTATCGATCAACGTCGGTTCATCCCTATCGATCGACGTCGGTTCATCCCTATCGATCGACGTTGGTGTTACCCTGTCGACCGATGACTCAGTTGTCCCGTCAATCGATGCTTGCCCTTTTGGTTGGCGTGATAGATCTGGATTGATTTCTGTTGTGGCGACTCCTACGTGATTGTTTGGATATGTTTGAATGACGTCTGGAGTGCCACGTTGCTGTGAGAATAGGTTGTTAGGTCCATTGGCTACTTGAAGGATATCTGCTATGTCCTCTCTGGACACTTGTAAGATCCTTCAATCCATTGCACGTGCGTTGCCATCTGGGTCCTTGAAAATACCAAATTCTTCAGGTGTTCGAAAACCGTAATCAATGTTTGCATTATCAGTCAATTTAGAAATAGAAATATTAGGGTTTAGAGTAGTATCGATCGATGTAGATACAAATGAATCGATCGATGGCAGAGTAATTTCTGCAGAACATGTGTAGATGGAAGAGTGTTCACCTTTTTTGCTTGTATGTCTGCTCTGGTGTGTGGAGGTGGTTTCGGGGGTGCAAAATGTTTTATATAGGTATCTATAAACCTAGTTGGAGAGGGAATATTGTCCTGCTCCTGAATTTTTGCTGCGGTGCGAATATCGATCGATGTTCCTGTGTGGGTGTCGATCGATGTAAGCGGTAGTTTTGCTGGACGAGAATGGGTATCGACCGATGTGGAGCGCACTTCGGCGATCGATGTTGGAAATGTGTTGGTGAACTTATGTGTTTCAAATCTTTCATCCTGCAAAGACATTTCTATTGCACGTTCTTTCCAATAATCCTCATTGTATTCCTCTGTATGTTCCTCGTTAGATGAAGTAATTACAGTGTCAACTGCAAAACTTTCATGGAAATCACTGTCTGCCCAACTGCCTATGGAATAATCATCACGTCCTCTCTTGCTTGGAGGTTGGAAGGCAAAGTGGGGGTAACAATGATTAGGTGGAGCGAAATGGTCAACCGGCTGCTTTACGTCGAGTGACGGGTTGTTGCGGTCATCGGTCACAATTGACTCATTGGAATCGATCGATGGAAAGTTGGGAGTGTCGATCGATTCCGAGTACTCTGTTTCGTACTCCGATTCATACTCTGCTCCACAATGGCATGCGCCAATGAAGCCAAGTTCTTTCCCGTAATCTACAGAATTAATAACCTTTCTCTTAGGTCGGATGAGGTCATAATGGATGTAGGTGTCTATCAGCGTCAGACACAATTTGTTTTTGTTCATGTCACATACGGCTCCTACTGTAGCCAGGAAAGATCTTCCAAGCAAAGTGAAGAGTTCCAGTTAAGCTCGATGTCTAGGACATGAAAATCTACAGGGACAATGGCATTACCAATCTGTACCTCCAGATCTCTTATGATACCTCCTGATCGTTTTTCTGAAAGATCCACGAATGTGAAGGATTCTGTTGAAGGTTCGATGGTCAAACCAAGCTGGTCTGCCATGATCCTAGGGAGGATACTAACTGATGCTCCTGTGTCACACATTGAATGGGGAAATTCAACACCCTTGACTACGCATGGTATTGCAAACTTCCCAGGATCACTCTTCTTCGTCAATGTGATCCTTTGTCTCATCGTCTCTCTGACTTGATGAAACATTCTCCTAATGTCCTCCTCAGTTACCTTTGTTTCTCTGAAGAACATCCACAACCGGTGTGTGAAGTAAGCTTCATCAAAAGCTTTTTCGATTGGGATTCTGAGGACTCTTTTAGTGAAACCATCCATCTCTTTATCGTTAGCTTCCCGCTTAAAGTTTTTAGGAATCTTCTCCTTTCTTTTCCTTAACCTTCTCCCTTCAGTTTCTTTATTTTCTTGAACTGGTTCTGGTGAACTATTTAAAGGGTTGGGTTTTGGTTCGGGTGGGCTAGCTAATGGTTTAGGTGGTGGTCTGAGTGCGTTGATGTAATCATTATCGATTGAGGGTAACCGCTTTCGGTATGTCAGAGGTGCCTGTCGATCGATGGGAGGTGGGGTGTGACGATCGACGTCGGACTCACCCTGTCGATTGATGGTTGACTCAACCGGTCGATCGATTTTATCATAGAAAGGGGAGGGTGGGTGAGGATGCTTAGTTGCGAATTCTTCATGAGTTAGAATTCGAACTGCATTGCAATCAGTCGATTTAGCGGATGACGTCGATCGATGACTGGAGTAATCCATCCATCGATCTTTGTCATGGTCTGTCGATCGATGCGAGTTCATCGACATCGGTCGACACCATTGTGATCCGCCGAGACTCATGGAACTTTCGATTTCGAAGTCTCCTTCCTCAAGCTTTTCATTTCTCACCACTTGCCAGAAATCATCATCTATGATGGCATTTACGTGGTGTTTCCCTTTGTCGGCTCCTGCCTCTCTAGTGAAAGCTTCTTGCCTTTTTATAGTCTCGCCCGTGTGAATTACTTGCGTTTCAAGTTTTCTCACCTGAGTCCCTAAGGTCTCGATTTTGGTGTTCAGATTGTTGTAGGCGGAGTCTATTTTACCATTAAAATCCACGGTGATTTGTTGTTGTCCCAACAGTACTCGATCAAGCATTTCTTCGATCTTGCTTTCCTGAGTCTGGGGTGGTGGATTTTGGTAGTAAGAGTTCGAGTAGCTTTTGCTGTTGTTGAAGTGTTTTTGAAATTGTGAACTCTGGTTACTTCTTTGACCATTTCCAAAGAAGTTTTTGTAACCAGAGTTCACAATTTCAAAAACCCTTCAACAACAGCAAAAGCTACTCGAACTCCTACTACCAGAATCCACCACCCCAGACTCAGGAAAGCAAGATCGAAGAAGTGCTTGATCGAGTACTGTTGGGACAACAACAAATCACCGTGGATTTCAACGGTAAAATAGACTCTGCCTACAACAATCTGAACACCAAAATCGAGACCTTCGGGACTCAGGTGAGAAAACTTGAAACGCAAGTGATTCAGACTAGTGAAACTATAAAGAGGCAAGAAGCTTTCACTAGAGAGGCAGGAGCTGACAAAGGAAAACACCACGTAAATGCCATCATAGATGATGATTTCTAGCAAGTGGTGAGATATGAAAAGCTTGAGGAGGAAGACTTCAAAATCGAAAGCTCCATGAGTCTCGGCGGATCCCAATGGTGTCGACCGATGTCGATGAACTCGCATCGATCGACAGACCATGACGAAGATCGATGGACGGATTATTCCAGTCATCGATCGACGATGTCCGCTAAATCGACTGAATACAATGCAGTTCGAATTCTAACTCATGAGGAATCCGCATCTAAGCATCCTCACCCACCTCTCCTTTCTATGATAAAATCGATCGATCGGTTGACCCAACCATCGATCGACAGAATGAGTCCGACGTCGATCGTCACAACACACCTCCCATCGATCGACAGGCACCTCTGACATACCGAGTGCGGTTACCCTCAATCGATAATGACTATATCAACGCACTCAAACCACCACCAAAAAAATTAGCTAGCCCACCCGAACCAAAACCCAACCCTTTAAATAGTTCACCAGAAGGTTAAGGAAAAGAAAGGAGAAAATTCCTAAGAACCTTAAGAGGGAAGCTAACGATAAGGAGATGGATGGTTTCACTAAAAGAAACCTTAGAATCCCAATCGAAAAACCTTTTGATGAAGCTTACTTCACACACAGGTTGTGGATGTTCTTCCGAGAAACAAAGGTAACTGAGGAAGACATTAGGAGAATGTTTCATCAAGTCAGAGAGAAGATGAGACACATGATCACATTGTCGAAGAAGAGTGATCCTGGGAAGTTTGCAATACCATGCGTAGTCAAGGGTGTTGAATTTCCCCATTCAATGTGTGACACAGGAGCATCAGTCAGTATCCTCCCTAGGATCATGGCAGACCATCTTGGTTTGACCATCGAACCTTCAACAGAATCCTTCACCTTCGTGGATCTTTCAGAAAACGACTAGGAGGTATCATAAGAGATCTGGAGGTACAGATTTGTAAGGCCCTTGTCCCGGTAGATTTTCATGTCTTGGACATCAAACTTAACTGGAACTCTTCACTTTTGCTTGGAAGATCTTTCCTAGCTACAGTAGGAGCGTATGTGACATGAACAAAAACAAATTGTGTCTGACGCTGATAGACCCCAACATCCACTACGACACTATCCGACCTAAGAGAAAAATTATTAATTCTGTGGATTACGGGAAATAACTTGGCTTCATTGGCGCATGCCATTGTGGAGCAGAGTACGAAACAGAGTACTCGGAATCGATCAACACCCACACCTTTCCATCGATCGATTCCAATGAGTCAACGGTGACCGATGACCGCAACAACACGTCGCTCGACGTTGATCAGCCGGTTGACCATTTCACTCTACCTAATCATTGTTACCCACACTTTGCCTTCCAACCTCCAAGCAAGAGAGGACGTGATGATTATTCCATAGGCAGTTGGGCAGACAGTGGTTTCCATGAAAGTTTTGCAGTTGACCTTGTAATTACTTCACCTAACGAGGAACATACAGAGGAATACGATGAGGATTATTTGAACGAACGTGCAATAGAAATGTCTTTGCAGGATGAAAGATTTGAAACACATAAGTTCACCAACACGTTTCCAACATTGTTTGACGAAGTGCACTCCACATCGGTCGATACTCACCCTCGTCCAGCAAAACAACCGCTCACATCGATCGACACCCATACAGGAACATCGATCGATATTCGCGCCGCAGCGAAAATCCAGGAGCAGGAGAATATTACCTCTCCAACTAGGTTTATAGATACCTATTTAAAACGTTTTGCACCCCTGAAACCACCTCCACACACCAGAGCAGACACACAAGCAGAAAAGATGAACACTCTTCCATCTACATCAACAGGAAAATCCATGAAGAGCAATCATCTCAAGAACACAAGTTCTGCAGAAATTATTCTGCCCTCGATCGATGCATCTGTATCAACATCGATCGATACTACTCTTAAACCTAATCTTTCTATTTCTAAATTAAATGATAATGCAAACATTGATTACGGTTTTCTAACACCTGATGAATTTGGTATTTTCAGGGACCCAGATGGCAACGCACGTGCAATAGATGGAAGGATCTTACAAGTGTCCAGAGAGGACATAGCAGTTATCCTTCAAGTGGCCAATGGACCTGACAACCTATTCTCACAGCAACGTGGCACTTCAGACGTCAATCAAACTGATCCAAACAAACACGTAGGAGTCACCGCAACAGAAATCAATCCAGATCTATCATGCCAAACAAAAGGCCAAGCATCGATCGACGGGACAACTCGGACATCGATCGACAGGATAACACCAACGTCGACCGATAAGGATGACCCGACGTCGATCGACAGACGTTATGAATTTGGATACCGCGCTTTTGACATGTACGGAGCCAGAAAGTTCACTTGGGAACGAAGGGACGAGTATGGAGTCTACAGAGATGAGTGTGGACACGCACGAGGCGTAGCTGGTGAGATGATACCTGTCACAAAGGACGACATCAGGGAATTACTGGAAAGAGCATCTCTTTTTGAAGAGAGCCACATCTGTCTTCCAGGCCAAGCCACTTCCTTCACACTCACAAGACTGGCACCAGAACTCTACACCAAAGATGAAATCAATGAGCTGGTGACTGGTATTTGTGGAGCTCAGGAAAAACTGGGAGAGGAGCTCAAATCATTGGTAGAAGATACACATCAACCTTTGGATAGAGGCTACAATGAGCTTTTCAGAAGTATGGTAGAAATGAGGACCGAAATTGAGAGTTTACGACAGCAACTTGAGAAGGAAGCCACGACCTCAGCATCGATCTACGCACTACATGCACCATCGATCAACGCCAGTCTTCCGACAGACCAGATCCCTGCAGAACCTCAATGTTCAGCAGAACATAAGGATGAATGGGAAGTCTCATACATCAACACGAGGATAAACGACGTGTACCAACAACCAGCCACATCGAGCTACTAAAATCGAGCTACTACAGCAAGATTTGGACACCATTCGCAAGAAGGACCAACAACCAGCCACATCGATCGATGTGTGTACCATCACATCGCTCGACGCTAAGATCTCAGCCATGGATGATAGGCTGCAGACTTACGAGGACATGCATGACCGTTTCGTATCACCAGTCATGCTATATTTAAACAAATTGTCTAGTCAAATACTTCATGCCCAAAGGGATATTGATAAATTTACTAATCAAAATTTTTTGCAGGCAAACTCATTTTCGATCAACAGGAAACGAGGGCCATGGAGCGATGGCAAGAATCCTGTGGAGTTATTTCCCTACACAGCAGCAGAGGTTGACAAGATCACATCCAAGATCTACACTGCTATAGACACCATGGAGGAACGACTTGACAAACGCTGCGATGACATCTACTTTTCATTCGACAACAGAATCAGTGGACTAGACAGCCACTCAGAATGGCTACAGAAAGAAGTCAAAGCCATTCAGAGGAAAATCGCAGCTCAACACCAGATATTAGCATCGATCGACAGGAAGCGAGGGAAATCACTTGATGGTAAATCGCCGAGATCGACCGACGAACACTTAATTGCATCGATCGACGCCGAGTCTACACCAGCCGGCGAGCAGCTGATACACAAAACGATCAAGATAGGCTATAGAACATCTCCAATGTACTTAAGAAGATGGATGACAAGTGGACAAGAAATGATGAGGCCACAAGAAGTTTCATTGCATCTTGGTCCAAAATGTGCAGAGATGACGTGGATGCTTGTTTTCCAACAAGCAGCTATTTATCCACCAAATAGCCAATCACTACCACAGTCAAGCTAAATGACTATAACCAAGCGTTGAGTGGGAGGCAACCCACTATTAGGTATTTTATTTTGGTTTTATTAGCTAGCATTTATTTACTTTTTTTTTATTTCTTTCAGATTTAGGAGACCCAAGTAGGAGGACCTGAATATCGACCGCCGACGAGATGTCGACATCGCTCGACATAGACAAACACACGACGATCGATGCAACATTTTCACATCGATCGATATCTAATCCGGTCAGATGTATCTTCCTTACTTGTTACATTTCGTACTTATGAATTATTCCATCATAACTCCGACTGAGTTACACTGGGACAGTGTAGTTTAAGTCTGGGGGGAGATTTACTGATATAATTTATTTTATAATTATATAAAAGGAATTTTAAAAATTATGCTTAGCTATTGAAAATGGGACTATGATCTTATATTGATTTAAACTTGAATATCTAACCAATCTTTAGCACCATTTTAGATTTACTGATTGCAGATAGCACTATAGATGCTAATGCAGATCAACCTATCAACTACACACTTGCCTTGACCGTATGAAGTAACCAAAGCTGATTTCCAACACTAAACCTGACATAACCGCTTGTCTTGGGGCTTGGTATACATGGGATCAGATTCTTCAGACAGGTCTGGAAGGTAACGCCTTGTGTAGATTATTTATCACATTTTCTCTCTCTAAATTTCGACCATATATTAGTTAGTGATTTATATTTCAGTTCTATCCATTTAAAAAAAAAAGTAATAATAATAATAATAAGATCTATTGCTTACATAGGATGAGTCTGAACAGGACTTGGTGGCTAAAACCATTAAGGCTTGATTCATAAAGACTCCAATAAAAGAGTTCGAAACGGGACTTGGAGGCGGCAATCTTCAAGGCTCGCTTTCACAAAGAATTCTTGGATATAGGTCAAAAAGAAGTGAACAGAGCTTCGTGGCTACCACCATTAAGTTTTGATTCATGGAAGCCTGTCCAATCTTGGTCACTGATCCTGCAATGGAAGCAGACTTTGACTCAAGAGAGAAAATTAGAGAGAGAGAAATTAGGAACTAACTTTTACCTGCAGTTCCAGATACTTGTCTGAAATCCTTGCATCCTATGATCGATACTCCCAAGGTAAAGCATTCACTTTATATTTATGCTAAGAAATGAAGTCAGTAGAGGGGATGTCAGACGTGAATTGCTGAGTTGTGTTATGTTAGAAATGCTAAGCTAGGGTATTGCATAGTGTGCTTCTGTGATTGGACTTTTTAGATGTGGTTGCAAAATTGTTGAGGAAAATTTCTATGCTTTAAAATCTGTAGTCCCTAATATTTTCAAACCTCTTTCAGAGAGACTGCCTGTATGTTTTGCTTGAGGACAAGCAAAAGGGTAAGTTGGGGGAGTTGATATACCTTGGATTTGACCCGTTTTCATCCATGGTATATAGGTGTTTTACTATATATATATATATATGTTTTCTACTCTTCTAGGTATGTTTTCAGGTTCAGGTGCATTTCGGAGTAAAGCTATGACTTTGGAGCATTTTGGAGCTTAAAAGACATTTCATCCGAGCTGACCATGTAGAGGTCGACGAGAGGAAGAACAATCGATCGATGCACATCCAGTGCTGTCGATCGACACCATGAGATTCCTCGACAAATGAAGATTAATATCGATCGATGTAAACAAGTACCATCGATCGATGTCGAGACATTGGACATGCGACATTTTGGATCCAGCGGACTTGAAGCCAAAGTCCAAGCTAAATTACAAAAATGCCCTGACGAGTTTTTAACCTAGTAGATTATATACTGCCTAAGTGTTTTGACGGTAGAGAGAGCTTTTTGTTACAGTTTTACTTTGAGAGAGAGAGAGAGTTTTGGAGAGAAGATCACTTGTGATTGGAACTCCTTGTTTTCATTTCTTTTCATCTATACTATGAATTTCCATTTCTTCATTGTCATGAATTGCTTTGCTATGTCTGAGTAGTTCATTTATTAGATCCAGGGTTCAGATAGGTTTGTGTGATTAGCCCCAAACTATAGATCTGCCTTGTTGTGATATTCATGATAGATTTGTATTCATTGCTTGTTTTAGCCTTGCTAACTAGAACATGATCATATGATTGCATACTCAAGCACCCTTGTTATCCCATCCTGACATCTATCTATCATATCAGGACTGTTAGAGAGGGCTAACCGCCAATTTCGTATCTTAATACGGCATATCATACTCGCGCATAGGCCTGGCTAGAACCCGTCGATCGATGTCCTCAACTGACTATCGGTCAACGTAGGTAAAGGTGTATCGGTCGACGTCCCTATAGGACCATCGATTGACACTCTTTCGTTGTCAACATACTAACCGTTGAGACACGAGATCTAGTTTGTTAACCAGTGAAACATGCGACAGCTGATCACTGAGTTAAGCGGTTGAGCTCTAACATATCATGCATGCAACAAATAGGCATCTATAGATATTATAATCTTCAACACCTGAATAGTGGCCCTGCGTATAATATCATTTCCAACCAAGTTACATTTACTATTTACTTCGCTTGTTACTATTGCTATTTCATTTAAGCATTTACCACTCTTAGAATTAATAAACACTAGATTTAATTGTTCCCTAGCTCCTTGTGGATTCGATCCCTAAGTACTACATTGAACCTCTTTTGATGAGAGTAACACTCCTTAGGGTAATTTGAGTGGTATCAATATATCAGCACGCTGACCACACATATCAGCATGCTCGTCCTTCCCATGGACTGTTCGTGTACTGATTTTGGACAACTGATGCACCATGTCAGTACACATATCAGCACGCTGGCCCTTTCCGTGAACTGTTCGTGTACTGATCTGGATATGAGCTCGAGTTTTGATGGACTGGACTGTCCAAGTCAGTCTGATTGATGCTAGCCCGAGTTCTAATGAACTGATGGTCCAAGTGTACTTATGCTGGCTCGACTTTTCATAATCCCACCAAGTGTTAATATTTTTCCCTCGCAAGCGTACTGAAGGGATGAATGAAAACTCTTTTGGGTTTTAATGCTCCCATCAGGATACTTTTGGCCGAGACATGTGCACATACGGGCTGCATTTCATCGGCCAACCTGAAATATTAGGGCGAGAGTGAATTTCACCAAGTAAAAAATCTCGAACCTCCGACGACGTCTTCTTATATACTTAAATTTTTTTGGGTTTTTTGTTTATAACGTTTTGGGGCGGAACGTGTGATAGGAAAGGGGGAGGGTCGAATCTTAGTGCCAAAGGGCTGAATCTCAGTGGATTGTGGCAGCAAGGCCACTCTGCCTATTACAATACCCCGTCGCGTATTTAAGTCGTCTGCAAAGGATTCTACCCGCAGCTCGGTGGTAATTATAATTCAAGGCGGTCCGAACGGCGCTTCCGCCGAACAGACTTAGCCAACGACACGTGCCTTTGGGAGCCGAAGCTCCTACTGAGGGTTGGCAATCCGGCGGCGGGCGCATGCGTTGCTTCTAGCCCAGATTCTGACTTAGAGGCGTTCAGTCATAATCCAGCGCACAGTAGCTTCGCGCCACTGGCTTTTCAACCAAGTGCGATGACCAATTGTGCGAATCAACGGTTCCTCTTGTACTAGGTTGAATTATTATTGCGACGCGGGCATCAGTAGGGTGAAACTAACGTGTCTCACCACGGTCTAAACCCAGCTCACGTTTCCTATTGGTGGGTGAACAATCCAACACTTGGTGAATTCTGCTTCACAATGATAGGAAGAGCCGATATTGAAGGATCAAAAAGCAATGTCGCTATGAACGCTTGGCTGCCACAAGCCAGTTATCCCTGTGGTAACTTTTTTGACACCTCTAGCTTCAAATTCCGAAGGTCTAAAGGATCAATAGGCCATGCTTTCACAGTTCGTATTCGTACTGAAAATCAGAATCAAACGAGCTTTTACCCTTTTGTTCCACACGAGATTTCTGTTCTCGTTGAGCTCATCTTAGGACACCTGCATTATCTTTTAACAGATGTGCCGCCCCAGCCAAACTCCCCACATGACAATGTCCTCCACCCGGATTGACCCGCCAAAGCGAGTCTTGGGTCTAAATTTGAATATTTGCTACTACCACTAAGATCTGCACCGACGGCTGCTCCACCCGGGCTCACACCCTAGGTTTTGCAGCGACCGCTGCACCCTCCTTCTCATCGAGGCCTGGCTCTTGCCCCGACGGCCGGGTATTGGTCGCGCGCTTCAGCGCCATCCATTTTCGGGGCTAGTTGATTTGGCAGGTGAGTTGTTACACACTCCTTAGCAGATTTCGACTTCCATGACCACCATCCTGCTGTCTTAATCGACAAACACCCTTTGTGGGTTCTAGGTTAGCGAGCAGTTGGGCACCATAACCCGGCTTTCGGTTCATCCCGCATGGCCCACTTGGAGCTCTCGATTCCGTGGGATGACTCAACAAAGCAGCCACCCCGTCCTACCTATTTAAAGTTTGAGAATAAGTCAAGGGATTCCGTGGGATGGCTCAACAAAGCAGCCACCCCGTCCTACCTATTTAAAGTTTGAGAATAAGTCAAGGAAATTGCATCCCCGATGCCTCTAATCATTGACTTTCCCCGATAGAACTCGTTTCCGAGCTCCAACTATCCTAAGGGAAACTTCGGAGGGAACCAGCTACTAGATGGTTCGATTAGTCTTTCGCCCCTATACCCAAGTCAGACGAACGATTTGCATGTCAGTATCACTGCGGGCCACCACCAGAGTTTCCTTCGGCTTCGCCCCGCTCAAGCATAGTTCACCATCTTTCGGGTCCCGACATGCATGCTCACACTCGAACCCTTCTCAGAAGATCAAGGTCGGTCGGCTGAGGGATCCAGCCAATCAGCTTCCTTGCGCTTTACAGGTTTACTAACCCGTTGACTCGCACACATGTCAGACTCCTTGGTCCGTGATTCAAGACAGGTCGAATGGGGAGCCCACAGGCCGACGCCCTGAGCACGGAGATGTCGAGGCACGCCGTGAGGCGCATGCTGCAAACCACGATTAAGGCAGTGACGTCTCCGCGGGCGTAACAAAAGCCCGGGCTTAGATCACCACCTTAATCTGCATAGGTCCACGGCCCGAATCGATCGGTGGACCGGATTGCTCCGTTCCGAATCCGATCGGGACGAATCACCGGCCCCCATCCGCTTCCCTCCCGACAATTTCAAGCACTTTTTGACTCTCTTTTCAAATTCCTTTTCATCTTTACCTCGCGGTACTTGTTCGCTATCAATCTCTCGCTCATATTAAGGCTTGGACGGAATTTACTGCCCTATTGGGGCTGCATTCCCAAACAACCCGACTCGTAGACAGCGCCTCGTGGTGAGACAGGGTCCGGGCACGACGGGGCTCTCACCCTCTCTGGCGCCCGGTCCGTCGCTGAGGACGCTTCTCCAGACTACAATTTGAACGCCGAAGACGTCCGATTTTCAAGCTGGGCTCTTCCCGGTTCGCTCGTCGTTACTAAGGGAATCCTTGTTAGTTTCTTTTCCTCCGCTTATTGATATGCTTAAACTCAGCAGGTGATCCCGCCTGACCTGGGGTCGCGTTGAGGACTTTGGGTCATCAAGAGCTTTTGGATTGGAATGTCTGACTATATGACGAGAATTGAATTCACCACCGCATGTAAGAACGCTCCTGGCGTCCTTAGCTCGGATTTTGGCCAACCGCGTGCGGTAACACACGACGATTTGTGAGACCCAGGCACACGTGCCCTCGGCCAGAAGGCTTGGGGTGCAACTTGCGTTCAAAGACTCGATGGTTCACGGGATTCTGCAATTCACACCAAGTATCGCATTTTGCTACGTTCTTCATCGATGTGAGAGCCGAGATATCCATTGCCGAGAGTCGTTTTAGACTTTATATTGCAGCACTGCTTTCGAACAAACACCGTCTCCGGGTTGGCGAAAGCAGGCTGTTTAGTTGCATTTTCCTTGACACTTTTTGTGCCGGTGTTTGGTGATATCCGGAAGCTATGTGTACGATCCAACCAAAACTGAAGTCTTGGGCATGGATGAACGCATAACCACGGAATCGGCAGGCACAGTAAGAAACCGGCCTATCAAAAGTGATGTTTCATCGTTCCCAGGTCGTTCTGTTTCCAGGGTACGACAATGATCCTTCCGCAGGTTCCCCTTCGAAAACCTTGTTACGACTTCTCCTTCCTCTAAATGATAAGTTTTAGTGGACTTCTCGCGACGTCGCAGACGGCAAACCACCCACGTCACCGCGATCCGAACACTTTATCGGATCATTCAATTGGTAGGAGTGACGGGCGATGTGTACAAAGGGCAGGGACGTAGTCAACGCGATCTGATGACTCGCGCTTACTAGAAATTCCTCGTTGAAGACTAACAACTGCAATGATCTATCCCCATCATGATGAAATTTCAAAGATTACCCCGGCCTGTCGGCCAAGGTGTGAACTCGTTGAATACATCAGTCTAGCGCGCGTGCGGCCCAGAACATCTAAGGGCATCACAGACCTGTTATTGCCTCAAACTTACTTGGCCTAAACGGCCATAGTCCGTCTATGAATCCGGCCGTGAAGGGATGCCCTCCACGTAGCTAGTTAGCAGGCTGAGGTCTCGTTCTTTAACAGAATTAGCCAGACAAATCGCTCCACCAACTAAGAACGGCCATGCACCACCACCCATAGAATCAAGAAAGTGCTCTCAGTCTGTCAATCCTTACTATGTCTGGACCTGGTAAGTTTCCTTGTGTTGAGTCAAATTAAGCCGCACGTTCCACTCCTGGTGGTGCCCTTCCGTCAATTCCTTTAAGTTTCAGCCTTGCGACCATACTCCCCTGGAACCCAAAAACTTTGATTTCTCATAAGGTGCCAGCTGAGTCCTATAAGCAACATCCGCTGATCCCTGGTCGGCATCGTTTATGGTTATATGATCGTCTTCGAGCCCCCAACTTTTGTTCTTGATTAATGAAAACATCCTTTGCAAATGCTTTCGCAGTTGTTCGTCTTTCATAAATCAAAGAATTTCACCTCTGACTATGAAATACAAATGCCCCCGACTGTAACACCCCCGAACCGTCCTAGGCATAGGTCGAGCCATCGGCCAACAATCAAACAAGAACATGACCGATGGACGACCCACACCAAGGGTTGGAGATGAAAGGCCAACCGGCCAGCCAACAATCAAACAAGAACATGACTGACCGTCGAACCCAACACCATGGTCCGGAAGCGCTACATGACGGGCTAGGGACAATCCAGTCAAAGTCACAGAACTTAATCCGCAACATCGACCAGTTCATCCACTAACACGTCCCGCTAAATCATGGCTTAAGGCTTTACAACCCGTACTATGAGTTAACGGTTCCGCTAGATCGCGGCCTAAGGCTTTTCAACCCGTACTTAAACCTAACGTTGTGTTTAGACCGGACAAGTCTATTTATCAGAGAACCATTGTAACGAATATAAAACATCACTTTTATTAAATATAATAAAGATTTGTTACAAGTAAAATATTACAGATGGATCCAGGCCTAGTGCCAATATCGAGTCAAAGACTTTAACTAGTACCGTTTTACAAAAGGAAAGGCAAAAGTACTTCCGGTGCTCCTAACGTCCAGCTTCCATGCTACTAAGGTCTCCCACTATGGTTTCCTGCAACAATAGGTGAGTTTAATGAGTAACCTAATGTCACTCAGTGAGCCAGGGCCCCAACTAACAAATACAACCCCTCGCCATCCCAACCACAAACAATCTAAGACGAGGAGTTCACCTAACAATAACACAACAATAATAATCATCACTCGAGACTTCCCCCGTGAAAACCCGAGTGACTCAACAAGAACATAAATAAGATAAGAAGCAGAATATAATCCCCCATTAGCATAATAATATAATATATGCTAAGACTCTCTACACCTTCACTACACATCCTCACTCGAGCTTTTTCATCATATACACAACCATGGAACACCTAACACGCAGCCACAAAAGCACACGGGTTAGAACATCCAACATAACTGACATGTAACCCCGATAAGGTATCAAATGACAGAGCATGCTTTCTAGCAACCTCTCCGTACTGAGCATGCTTTATGCAACCTCTCTGCCCAGCCACGTAGGGACATACTCTAGCAACCTTCCTTGCCGCAAACTAACATGAAGCACCACCAAGGATACAACATGACGGAGCATGCTTTCTAGCAACCTTCCCGTACAGAGCATGCTTTATGCAACCTCTCTGCCAAGCCGCGTAGGGACATGGTTACGTAACCTTCCTTGCCGCGTAACATCCTAGCATTGCTGATCAGGCAAGCTATCGACAAAGCTAGATACTAAAGATTAGTACTAGCAATCCGGCCTATATGGCCTAGGACGCTAAGTACAACACAAACTAGGAACTCAGCCTTTATGGCCTAGATCCCGATCCTCTACTAACTCAACCATAATAATACATACTTGAAATTCGGTCTATATGACCTAAATTCCATAGTACTAAGCAATAACATCATCACAATCCCTGCATGCAAACATACAATAACGCAATAGCAATAATCATCCAAGCATGCAATCAACCAAAGATAGATTCCAGAATACCTATCTAACCACAACCTAGTGATATTATCTAAGGGTTCACATTCGCTAACTAACCAAGCAACCTAACCATTAGCATGCTACTACGATTCCCAAACAATAACTAAGCATGCTATCAACTCAATCAACCAAACCTCGACTATTAACTAATCAAACTGTTACTCAGTTAGACCCGGCCTCCTGCCATGATCCAACTTCCAAGTAACAGGAACCTGCATGAAAACAAGTCAGCAATCAATTTCCGTGACTCACAGTGTTTGGTTCGTTGTGGCTTTGACCCTTGCCCGAATCCTCGGCCAAAACCCTTTCTTGAACACCTCAAGTGACCTCCTATCGCAAATGACCTCCTATCGCAAATGACCTCAATGACGTGCCTAACCTTGAATGGCCTCCCTAGAACAACTCTCAACTCAAACAGAAACTTCTATAGGCGTCGATCCAAAACTTGTGTAGTAACTGATCCCGAAAACTCTTGAAAACTATCAAAACCTCTTGCTTTCTCTCTTTACTTTCTTTCACGTTTTTAAACTGATCTGAAGTTGTCTGGATGTATTGAAATGTGAAGGTGGGCGTGCCTATTTATAGAATACAGCAGCCAATCAGATTCAGGTCGGTGGCAGCCCGTGTGTCGGCTCACATGGCTCAGGTTGCATGCGCGGCGGGACCTCGTGCTCCACATGTCTTTCAGCATGGCCAGGGCTCATGCAAAGTGACACCTCTTATCCTTCCTGGACGGACTAGATGTTCATCAGCATGTCTGGATCACATGCATGGCAACACACGGTGTAGTTAGGAAATAAAACCTCACACTCTCAAGTGTTTAATCTCACCCACTCAAGTGTTTCTCTCAGATTTAGGTGATCACACACAAGTTTCTACTCAATGTTCTAAGAGAACAAATCAAAGAATCTCAATGGGCAAATCCAAGCAAACAAGGGAATTTCTCAAGATAGAAAGATAAGAATTTTTTTTTTTTTTGATTTTTGAAATCCGTTTTAACCACCTCAAAGGCTGGATTTCTCCTCAGCCAGCAGGCTGTCTCTTCCACCACCAATCCACAAAACAAACTTTGAACTTTTTCTATATATTTTTTTTTGAATCAAATCGTAAATCTTTTTTTTTATATGGATGGTAATGAGGGGCCCGGATTTAAGAAAGGTAGAAGAAGAAGTGTTTATAAGAAAATAGAAGATGAGAAAGATGAATGAAATAGACAATACCGGAAGAGTGGCTCTGATACCACTTGATAGAACCAAAATATGGATCACTCTTTCGGTATGGTTGATATAAACTCAGATCCGAGAGGATTGAGAACTGATGGATCGAGGAGTGACACTAAGGGTTGCGGAATAGCCCAAAGATACTACCAGACTTCGATCGTTGCTGGATGTGACGCACCGGTCCAACAAAAGAAGGATCGAAACATGGAGATAACCTCACCGAGAAACTAAGATGTGTTCTAAACAAAGAACAATGAGAGAAACTCATAAAAAGGGAAAAACAATCTGTCTTTTTCGTGGCTCTAAGGCCTTATTTATAAGATTACAAGTTGTAGAAATCCAAAGAAGAATGTGCTAAAAACAAGACATAGAAACTAGAAATGAAGACTTTGACTAAAGACCGAAATTAATGATTTTTGTTGAATTATTTTTCCCATGCACGACCAAGACTTCCTTGCTGACTCCCTCTTGGTATTCTTGATGAGAATGTGCTTGAAATAGACTGAGGAAAGGGCTGGTCGAATTTGGAAAGAAACAATCCCATAATGAACTTTTTATGAACTTTTCTTTGGGCTGAAAAGGCCCATTTCTCCCAGCAGCTGAACCAGCTCCATCTTCAGTGTTACTTAGCTCATTCAGCTCCAAGCTAGTGTCATTTAGCTCACTCAGCTCATCCAACTCCAGAGTAGTGTCACTTAGCTCACTCAGCTCATCTAGCTCGCCCAAGCAAGTGTCACCTCGTCCAGCTCGTCCAAAGTGGATTCTAGCTCGACCATATGTCTTCAAATGTGAAGTTGGACGGGAAAGACAAGCCCCAGTATGGTCAGATCGGTCATCTGGCCATGGTTCCAGCCAACGCTCATTTCCGGACGTATGCGGGACTATCCAGTACACTGCACGGTCAGTCTGTCCGGTACGGTGAAAAACATGAACCTCGGTTGAAATGTTTAGAACATTCTGATCTCCAGGCTGGTTCGGCTCCATGTACTGATCCGTGGACTGCGGTCTATCACACAGGACGTCCGTGGCTGTCCATCAGTACACATATCAGCACGTTGGTCCTTGGACTCAGCACGCTGACCCTTCCCGTGGACTGTTCGCGTGATTTTGGCCCACATGGGCTGTCTGTTCAGTACACACAGGACGTATGTGGGTGTCCGCCAGCAGACACAAGACGTCCGTGGCTGTCCGTGTGTGTCCATCTGTGTCCGTCAGCACACCCAGGACGTCTGTGGCTATCCATCAGTACACATATCAGCACATTGGTCCTTGGACTCAGCACGCTGGCCTTTCCCGTGGACTGTTTGGGTTATTTTGGCCCACGTGGGCAGTCTGTTCAGTACACACAGGACGTCCGTGGGTGTTCGCCAGCACACACAGGACGTCCGTGGATGTCCGTGGCTGTCTGTGGCTGTCCATCAGCAAACACAAGACGTCTTGGCTGTCTGTGTGTGTCCGTGTGTGTCCGTGGGTGTCCGCCAGCACACACAGGACGTCCGTGGCTGTCCGTCAGCACACACAGGACGTCCGTGTGTGTCTGTCAGAACACACATGACGTCCATGAGTGTCCGTGTGTGTCCGTCGGCACACACAGGACGTCCGTGGCTGTCCATCAGTACACATATCAGCACGCTTGTCCTTGGACTCAGCACGCTGGCCCTTCCCGTGGACTGTTTAGGTGATTTTGGCCCACGTGGGCTGTCTGTTCAGTACACACAGGACGTCTGTGGGTGTCCGCCAGAAAACACATGACGTCTGTGGCTGTCCGTCAGCACACATAGGACGTCTGTGGCTGTCCGTGTGTGTCCGTGTGTGTCCGTCAGCACACACAGGACGTTGGTGGCTGTCCATTAGTACACATATCAGCACGCTGGTCCTTGGACTGAGCACGCTGGTCCTTGGACTGAGCACGCTGGCCCTTCCCGTGGACTGTTTGGGTGATTTTGGCCCACGTGGGCTGTCTGTTCAATACACACACGACGTCCGTGGGTGTCCGCAAGCACACACAGGACGTCCGTGGCTGTCCGTGGCACATACAGGATGTCCGTGGCTGTCCGTGTGTGTCCGTGTGTGGCCGTGGGTGTCCGCCAGCACACACAGGACATCCGTTGCTGTCCATCAGCACACACAGGACATTCGTGTGTGTCTGTCAGCACACACAGGACGTCTGTGTGTGTCCTTGTGTGTCCGTCAGCACACACGGGATTTCCGTGGCTGTCCATCAGTATACATATCAGCACACTGGTCCTTGGACTCTGTAAGACCCGATCCGGGCCGCCTAGGCCGTGGTCGATGCCTCACGTCGCTCGGTTTACTTCCTGGCCGAACCTCTTATTTTTTGCCTTTTATTTATAATATCGCCTAAAGGCGAGGGCTAACTTAGACCTTAGCTAAAGACTTCCCTAGTCATTAATAGCCTAGATCTTTTCAACAAGTACACAGTGAATTATTCTCTAGTTAACCATTGGTCTAAAACCAATCTAACACTTGTCTGGTCGAATCACCTTAGCCTTGGTCAATTTACTCAACTACCAATTAGCTTAAAGGTCAATCCTAAACCCAAACCAAGCTATACGATTCTGAGGTTCCATTCCCCTAAACCATTCTATCTAGATCTACATAAGTTAATGCTAGATCATACCTTTGCCACATCTTTGGAGCTTATTAGGTCATCGGTCCTCCATTGACACAAATTGCTCTTACTTGACAGCTGCACCATGATCAATAAATGATCTTACTTATGGTCCTTATCTTGACTCCTACATCAAACAGCTCCCCTAGGAACTTAGTCATTCAACCAACCAACCATCCCGACAGACATAAGTAACCTTTGAGAAGTCTCTGAAAGGAAAAGGATATACATCTAGCCTTTCTCGGCTCATGCACAATCCGAAATACTTTTGCCTTATAGGCAATAGTACCAAGTTCATATTCTGGACTGACAAAGCTCATTAGATCCTAATTCAATCAACCAACCATCCTCACATGACTTGGAACTGATGAGTCATCATCTGGTCTGATCGGCCTTGGGACTTAACCCAGACAACAGATATGATTTGTTCATACCAACCGATGCATTCGTTAAACAGGTTAGGACCGACACCTTAAACCATCATTCAGAGGTCAGGTCGTCCATACTCAACCATGATCAGATCTTAGACGGCCTTCCTTGAACAATCACACTTAGGCTCAGTATCTATGGTCTACGACACATAGTACTAGCCACACACTTCGTCATGACTCTCAGTCAATCTCGAAGCTATCAACACCAAGGTTGATATCTAGAAGCAATATATCAATACTCTTACTCCAGCAACGTGACTATCCATACTAGTGTTCGGCCATTGAACCATCGTTATGAAACATTATCCGACCACTAGACTTGATAAGCCATCGTCCACTTAGCATGTACTGATATGACCGACCTTCCATTGCCATCATGTGGGTCTACGCCCTACATAAGGCATATGGCGCCTATCCTACTCACCAACCCGAGGTTGATTGTAAGATATCCTACTTAGCCTTTGCGGCTAGAACCATCCAACCACAGCCGGATCATCCATAGTCTCGTCTAACCGTCTGGTTGAGATCTAGGTGCGATCGGCCAGTTATAAGTCCGGCCCAAAGGCTCACGGACCTTCTTACCTGATCCAACCCAAAGCCTGGATCAATACCACAGAGTAAGGCCCAAGCCCAAACCAGATTGCCTTGCAACCGATCAGACCTTGCTACGCAACACTCCGGTTAAACTAACCGTCCGTCCGTTCGACTATGCAGTCGCGGACTGTCCACTTGGTTTGGCCTAAGCCTTGAACCATTGGCACCGTTTGGAACTCACACCCTTTGGGAACTACTACCCTTTGGACACACGTGCCTCTTGGCAACTCATGACCCTTGGCAACTCACACCCATTCAGATATTCCAACCGTTCGACCTAACCGTCCGTATGGACTGTCTGGTCCGTGCGAGTGTCCGGCCTATGGCCAAAGAACCACGCCTTAACCTACACAAGTCATGAACCATTGTGACTGTTCAGGGAAGGGTTGCAACCGTTCAGAACAGAACAGAACCGCCCCTATCCAATCGGATCACCTGAGGCCGGTATAGACCATGCACACGCCAAACTCGACGGTTATGGACCGCGACCGCATTACTCAACCAGAACCACGGTTATAACCAATCCTAACATATCCAAAAGGCCACGCCAATGTACAGAAGGAGTAGAAGAAGAATTAGATGAAAAGAATAAGAAGAATGGGACACAATCTAAACACCCATGGCTAGACCGGTTCGGACTGCCCGATGGTCTTAGCCGATGAGTCGGTGGTTACCCCACTGACCCTATTGGAATGAACCACGGATTTGGAGTCCTTCTCCAGACCTTTCTCTATACCCTGGGTATTCATAACCACACGGCCTCCTCTCTCCTAAACCGTTCTCCTTGCCGGAGGTACTAAACCACCACAACCGACCCTTTTCCGGCCGATCTCTCTCTCTCTCCCTTTCTATTTGGCCTCTGCCTTTGGTTTCTCACGAAACTGACCGACTGCCTTGATCTCTGGTCGTGCATCCTTTATATAGGCAACCAAAGGTCATGTGCGAAGAGTTACATCCCTTCGAAGCATCCTTCTGGGACAGATCTTGGCCATCGATTACAATCAACGGTCCAGATCGTACCTGTTCGGATATAGAAGGCTCCAGACCTTCTAGGCACGTCCAACCCAAGCCCAGACTTGGTACTCAAGCCCACGGCCTGCCCACAAGAGCCCAACGACTCATGGACCACATGGCCGGACCTCATGGCCCGCCAATGACCAGGACCCGGACCATCGGCCCGAAACCCGAACAGTCCGGCTGAGATGAGCTGACTCCCAGCTGCCTCAGCTGATTGAGCTAGTAGCCCATCTAGTGGAGCTTACCTAGTAGTGGCTGAGCTGGAGTGAGCTTAACCTAGCTTCGTTGAGCTAGTCGAGCTACCCGTTCACTTCGTCCAGCTATCGTCTTACTCGTACTAGCTGACTTCTCTCTCTTATAAGGTTAAGTCTCAGCATCCTGACGTCCTTAACCTTCTATCTTGGCCATGGAACGCCTTCCTTAAGGTCCTAAGACCAGCTGGTTCGTTTCCTCGAACCATGGCTTTCCCGACAATCCTATCCAGGATTGGGGGCGTGACAAGTCTCCCCCACTTGCAATGGATTCGTCCTCGAATCCGGTGATGATTATACCATGTCCCAAGACAAAATATTCCAACCGAACTTATTCTAGTCTTGATCAGGGAATAGAACAAGCTTGATTCAGAACCACCAAATGACAACTTTGATGATCAAATTACATTGACCATGGTTGTACAAGTTTCCCCCACTTGATGTACCAGTTAAGTCCTCATGAACTCTGTCCAATCTTTAGGCTGCTCGTCCTACAACGAGTCCTAACATATTGTTATGGTTCTTGCGTCCTTTATGGACAATAAGGTTCATGACCTCAGCCACAACGTACTGGATCATCCCCTTAACCAGCCACAACCTTTTCAGGCTTGGCCACATTGCGATCTTAGTCCCTCCAGACTAAAAATGCCTCAGACTTGACTTCTGTCCTTTACTGGACCTTGTCATAATTCGATCCAGGTCCACTTACGGACGTGATCGTTTTCTGGTCCTGGTCCACTCAAGGACTCGACCATTTAACCCCGACCATAGGTTCATCTTCGAATAGGTCGTGGCCTGATCCTCGTCCATTACTGGACTTGATCATTCTCAACCGTATGTCAAACTCCGACTTGGTTGTACTGCGACCATGGTCCTCTCTCGGACATGGTCAACTTGGGCTTGGCCATCTCGGCCGGAGCAATCAGAAACGGACTTTAGGACAGTGGTGCTGTCCCTGGTTCCAGTTCTATCATAAATGTATCCGACCTATCAGAGGGGACACTCTGTAGCGAACGAAACACATCTGGGAACTCGGACACCAACGGGTCCTAAGGAAGATCATTCAGATCAACAGAATTTGCCGCACTCCATAGTGGTAATTGTGGTCAAAAATACTTCACAATCCCGTCTTAGCATCCTATCATGATGGACTGCTGACACCACTACTTTCCTTAAAGCCGGACTCAGACATTGGATCTCGATACCAACGAGATCCCAGACAGATCAACAGAATTGTCGTGCTCCATAGTGGTAGTTGTGGTCAAAAATACTTCACAACCCTGTCTAAGCATCCGATTTACTTGGACTGCTGACACCCCTACTTTTCTTAGAGCTGGACTCAGACTCAGACTTTGGTACTGGATCGGGTGAGGGCCAGTCTCCAACTGCACACGAACTTTGTGGCAATCGAGAGTGGCCCGATACTTTCCCAAACAGATTCATGCCTAGGATCATCTCGTGATTCTGTAGGCGCGTGGATATTTTTCTCGATCAGATCTACAGGCAGATTTCTCTCCTGGATCATCACCGGGATATTTTTCATGAGCCCTAGTGAATGCATAATTTCCCCACCGGCTGCCCTCACTAGTCTCGAGTCATCCCCAGAACTCAGACAGAACAGACTCTTTCCGACCAGTCCGGACTAACAAAATTATGTGTAGCCTCTGTGTCGAAAAGTACGTGTGTTTCCACACCACAAATCCACTTGTGGAAACTATCTCAGTGCATGACCACACCACAAAGAACGTCTCATAACATCCCTTATGGCATTGCCAATAACTTGAATACTTCCACTTCCAGTGGATACCTAGATGAGTAAGATCTCGGTTTGACCACACACTTGGAAAACGTCACATACCATTCTCCAAGGCATCTTACTTTTGCGAATGCTCACACCATTCACAAGAGCAATTTTAATATACCTCAATCCCCATCATACTACGGTACTTAAGATCATGTTCTTCCATTCATTGGAACGAACATCATGAGTTTCCTCATTCTTTCCTTGGACGGATTCAGATTGGAATTGATTCATTCCATCTGACTCGATCAATGGAAACCTACCTTGACTTATACCAAGTCCTAACTGATCCATCTGATCAGAAGTCCACTCGTGTACTGGTCATGTAGTGTCTCCCTTGAGTCAGATTTTAATATTGCATATGCTTTACTTATTATGAACGGCCATCAAGGGATAACACTTAACTTCAGTAGAATGCTGCACGTTTATTTCAACCTAAGCCACTCTCTGGTCCATGTTACTTCCCTTGTTCAGGTCATCCATAAACAAGTCTTGCATTGCTTCCATCCCTTCCAACCCGTCTATTACTTCTAAATACTAGATCGACCAACCTTTCTGTTTTTAGGTTCTTGCCCTTGGAGAATGTATCTTGGCTAAGCCGGTTCATCTTAGAACTCCCACATTCACAATGATACCCTAGCTTACCTCAATTCTTTCTTGGCTCACCCCAACTAAGGTTCCATAGTCATCATAGTTTTGGAAATAACTTCGGTATGGAACACAACATCTTAGAGCGTTGTCCTAAACAGGATCAAGCATGCTCTGATACCAACTTGTAAGTCCCGATCCCGGCCGCCTAGGCCGCGGTCGATGCCTCACGTCGCTCGGTTTACTTCCTGGTCGAACCTCTTAATTTTTGCCCTTTATTTATAATATCGCCTAAAGGCGAGGGCTAACTTAGACCTTAGTTAAAGACTTCCCTAGTCATTAATAGCCTAGATCCTTTCATTAGATACAAAGCAAATTATTCTCTAGTTAACCATTGGTCTAAAACCAATCTAACACTTGTCTGGTCGAATCACCTTAGCCTTGGTCAATTTACTCAACTACCAATTAGCTTAAAGGTCAATCCTAAACCCAAACCAAGCCATACGATTCTGAGGTTCCATTCCCCTAAACCATTCTATCTAGATCTACATAAGTAAATGCTAGATCATACTTTTGCCACATCTTTGGAGCTTATTAGGTAATCGGTCCTCCATTGACTCAAATTGCTCTTACTTGACAGCTGGACCATGATCAATCAATGATCTTACTTATGGTCCTTATCTTGACTCCTGCATCAAACAGCTCCCCTAGGTACTTAGTCATTCAACCAACCATCCAGACAGACATAAGTAACCTTTGAGAAGTCTATGAAAGGAAAAGGATATACATCTGGCCTTTCTCGGATCATGCACAATCCGAAATCCTTTTGCCTTATAGGCAATAGTACCAAGTCCATATTCTGGACTGACAAAGCTCATTAGATCCTAATTCAATCAACCAACCATCCTCACATGACTTGGAACTCATGATTCATCATTTGGTCTGATCGGCCTTGGGACTTAACCCAGACAACATATATGATTTGTTCATACCAACCGATGCATTCATTAATCAGGTTAGGACCGACACCTTGAACCATCATTCAGAGGTAAGGTCGTCCATACTCAACCATGATCAGATCTTACACGGCCTTCCTTGAACAATCACACTTAGGCTCAGTATCTATGGTCTACGACACATAGTACTAGCCACACACTTCGTCATGACTCTCAGTCAATCTAGAAGCTGTCAACACCAAGGTTTATATCTAGAAGCATCACATCAATACTCTTACTCCAGCAGCGTGATTATCCATACTGGTGTTCGGCCATCGAACCATCGTTATGAAAGATGATCCAACCACTAGACTTGATAAGCCATCGTCCACTTAGCATGTACAGATATAACCGGCCTTCCATTGCCATCATCTGGGTCTACGCCCTACATAAGGCATATGGTGCCTATCCTACTCGCCAACCCGAGGTTGATTGTAAGATATCCTACTTAGCCTTTGCGGCTAGAACCATCCAACCATAACCGGATCATCCATAGTCCCGTCTAACCGTCTGGTTGAGATCTAGGTGCGATCGGCCACTAATAAGTCCAGCCCAAAAGCTCACGGACCTTCTTACCTGATCCAACCCAAAGCCTGGATCCATACCACATAGTAAGGCCCAAGCCCAAACCAGATTGCCTTGCAACCGATCAGACCTTGCTACGTAACACTCCGGTTAAACTAACCGTCCGTTCGTTCGAACATGCAGCTGCGGACTGTCCACTTGGTTCGGCCTAAGCCTTGAACCATTGGCACTGTTTGGAACTCACACCCTTTGGGAACTAGTACCCTTTGGACACACGTGCCTCTTGGCAACTCATGAACCTTGGCAACTCGCACCCATTCAGATATTCCAACCGTTCGACCTAACCGTCTCCGTGCATGTGTCCGGCCTATGGCCAAAGGACCACGCCTTAACCTACACAAGTCATGAACCATTGTGACTGTTCAGGGAAGGGTTTCAACCGTTCAGAACAGAACCGAACCTCCCCTATCCAATCGGATCACCTGAGGCCGGTATAGACCATGCACGTGCCTAACTCGACGGTTATGGACCGCGACCGCATTACTCAACCAGAACCACGGTTATAACCAATCTCAACATATCCACAAGGCCAAGACAATGTACAGAAGGAGTAGAAGAAGAATTAGATGAAAATAATAAGAAGAATGGGACACAATCTAAACGCCCATGGCTAGACCGGTTCGGACTGCCCGATGGTCTTAGCCGATGAGTCGGTGGTTACCCCACTGACCCTATTGGATTGAACCACGGCTTTGTAGTCCTTATCCAGACCTTTCTCTATACCCTGGGTATTCATAACCACACGGCCTCCTCTCTCCTAAACTGTTCTCCTTGCCGGAGGTACTAAACCACCACAACCGACCCTTTTCCGGCCGATCTCTCTCTCTCCCTTTCTATTTAGCCTATGCCTTTGGTTTCTCACGAAACTGATTGAATGCCTTGATCTCTGGTCGTGCATCCTTTATATAGGCAACCAAAGGTCATGTGCGAAGAGCCACATCCCTTCGAAGCATCCTTCTGGGACAGATCTTGTCCATCGATTACAATCAACGGTCCAGATCGTACCTGTTCGGATATAGAAGGCTCCAGACTTTCTAGGCACGTCCAACCCAAGGCCAGACTTGGTACTCAAGCCCACGGCCTGCCCACAAGAGCCCAACAACTCATGGACCACATGGCTGGACCTCATGGCCTGCCACAGACCCGGACCCGGACCATCGGCCCGAAACCCGAACAGTCCGTCAAGCTGAGATAAGCTGACTCCCAGCTGCCTCAGCTGATTGAGCTAGTAGCCCAGCTAGTGGAGCTGACCTAGTAGTGGCCGAGCTGGAGTGAGCTTAACCTAGCTTCGTTGAGCTAGTCGAGCTACCCGTTCACTTCGTCCAGCTAGCATCCTGACGTCCTTAACCCTCTATCTTGGCCATGGAACGCCTTCTTTAAGGTCCTAAGACCGGCTGGTAAGTTTCCTCGAACCATGGCTTTCCCGACAATCCTATCCAGGATTGAGGGTGTGACAGACTCAGCACGCTGGCCCTTCCAGTGGACTGTTTGGGTGATTTTGGCCCACGTGGGCTGTATGTTCAGTATAGACAGGACGTCCGTCGGTGTCCGCCAGCACACACAGGACGTCCGTGGCTATCCGCCAGCACATACAAGACGTCCGTGGCTGTCCGTGTGTGTCCGTCAGCACACACAGGATGTCGGTGGCTGTCCATCAGTACACATATCAGCACGTTGGTCCTTGGACTCAGCACGCTGACCCTTCCCGTGGACTGTTCGGGTGATTTGGCCAACGTGGGCTGTCTGTTCAGTACGCACAGGACGTCCGTGGATGTCCGTTAGCACACACAGGACATCCGTGGGTGTCTGTCAGCACACACAGGACGACCGTGGCTGTCTTTGTGTGTCCGTGTGTGTCTGTCGGCACACACAGGACATCCGTGGCTGTCCATCAGTACACATATCAGCACTTTGGTCCTTGGACTCAGCATACTGCCCCTTCTTGTGGACTGTTCGGATGATTTTGGTCCACGTGGGCTGTCTGTTCAGTACACTCAGGACGTCCGTGGGTGTCCGTCAGCAACCACAGGACGTCCGTGTGTGTCCGTCAGCACACACAGGATGTCCGTGGCTATCCGTCTGTGTCCGTCAGCACACACAGGACGTCCGTGGCTGTCCATCAGTACACATATCAGCACGTTGGTCCTTTGACTCAGCACGCTGGCCCTTCCCGTGGACTGTTCGGGTGATTTTGGCCCACGTGGGCTGTCTGTTCAGTACACACAGGACGTCCGTGGGTGTCCGCCAGCACACACAGGACGGCGGACACCCACGAACGTCCGTGGCTGTCTGTGTGTGTCCGTGTTTGTCCGTCAGCACACACAGGACGTCCGTGGATGTCCATCAGTACACATATCAGCACGCTGGTCCTTGGACCAGCACGCTGGCCCTTCCCGTGGACTGTTCGGGTGTTTTTAGCCCACGTGGGCTGTCTGTTCAGTACACACAACACTTCTGTGGGTGTCCGACAGCCCACACAGGATGTCGGTGTGCCTATCTGTGGCTGTCCGTCAGCACACACAGGATGTCTGTGGCTGTTCGTGTGTGTCCGTGTGTGTCCGTCAGCACACACAGGACGTCCATGGTTGTGCATCAGTACACATATCAGCACACTTGTCCTTGGACTCAGCGCGCTGACCCTTCCCGTGGACTGTTCGGGTGATTTTGGCCCACGTGGGCTGTCTGTTCAGTACACACAGGACGTCCGTGGGTGTCCGCCAGCACACACAGGACGTCTGTGGCTGTCTGTGGCTGTCCGTCAGCACACACAGGACGTCCACGGCTGTCCGTTTGTGTCCGTGTGTGTCCGTCAGCACACACAGGATGTCTGTGGCTCTCCATCAGTACACGTATCAGCATACTGGTCCTTGGACTCAGCACGCTGGCCCTTCCCGTGGACTGTTTGGGTGATTTTGGCCCATGTGGGCTGTCTGTTCAGTACATACAGGACGTCTGTGGCTGTCCGTCAGAACACACAGAACGTCTGTGGGTGTCCGTCAGCAACCACAGGAAATCTGTGTGTGTCTGTCACCACACACAGGACGTCCGTGGCTGTCCATCAGTAGACATATCAGCACGTTGGTCCTTGGACTCAGCACGCTGACCCTTCCCGTGGACTGTTCGGGTGATTTTGGCCCACGTTAGCTGTCTGTTCAGTACACACAGGACGTCCGTGTGTGACACCCCTGATCGTAGATAACCGGAAATGACATGGTCTATGTTCACCTTAGACCAACAACCAAAGAACACAGACACTCCTATCGGATATTACTCTAGGCTTTTCAAGTCGATAAAGCAATATTCGATAGTTAGTTCGTCCCGGACAGGGACTAATAGCATATGAGAACTCGTGATTTATAAACATCTTTTATACATTATTTAGCTACTTTAAACATCTTACAAACTGTTATAGTTTACCCTACGGCCTAAGTTTTAAGTAAATATACATCAAAACGTACGTTGCAAGGACAACAAAATACTACCGCTGGTTGGTCGATCCTTCCGTCCAAAAGATTTAAGTGTCTCCCGCCTAAGGGTTACATGCACACACAAATGAGTCATGAGCAACTAGTTTACTCAGTGAATCTAGAATCACAACAAAATCAATAATAAATCAAGCAATTATCAAATGCATATACATGATCATGCAAGTACTAGTACTATACTTTAATATCGATTAT
This sequence comes from Brassica rapa, assembly GCF_000309985.2. Classification (NCBI taxonomy): domain Eukaryota; kingdom Viridiplantae; phylum Streptophyta; class Magnoliopsida; order Brassicales; family Brassicaceae; genus Brassica; species Brassica rapa. The sequence goes on from NW_022610799.1 coordinate 55,399, forward strand.
CATTGTGAATTCTTATTTTTAAACATCACTTCCACAACACCCGCCCATTACCATAATCATATAATACAATATATATACTAGACCCGAGAAACCACTAAGGCGAACCGAGACTAGTGAGTTAGCATCACCATCATTGTCGAATGTCCGGTATGAACAATCCGACACTGCATCGTCATGCAGTACACAGTCTCCAGGGAGCTACCCCATCATCGTGTCTTCATGACCTTGTTCCGTTCGCAGGACCAAGTCACGGTAATGCGGAGGCTTTAGGGATAGTGAATATAACAAGACTTCACATGATTTTACTTCCATAATTATTTCAAATTAATACATAATTAATCCTTAATTGATCATAATTTACTCCTTAATTAATCTCATATTAATCTTTAATTAATGCAAGATTAATACTTAATTAATCATGATTACTCCTTAATTAATCTCAGATTAATTCTAAATTAAACCAGATTAATTCTTAATTCAACCAAATTAATCCATAATCAAAACCATGATTATTTCATAATTAAGATTAGTACTTGAGAACAAATACTATGATTATGATTAATCTCACTTTAACCTTTTGATTAGTCTTTAAGTGTAAGTGTTTACACTAAGTAAACACCATACACTTCTTAAAGGATTCAAGGACTTTACTATCTAATTGAGATGCTACTATTTAAACTCAATCATGTACACATTCATCTTCTGTCTAGACTCACCTAAGAAATTAGTCATGGAACTGGTTGGATACCTAAAGCCTTACTCCACCTCTGACCTGAAACAGAAGTGAATGACTACAAGATCAGTTTGGTTCATACTTTAACACCTTAGATCAGATCAGTTCAAGCTTGGTTCCACTCAAACTATACCAGTTCAGATTGGTTCTAGTCATTCTACCAAAGTTCAGGACAAGATCAGAGTTGAGTTCAAATTGGTTTAATCAAAGCTAGATCAGAACATCATAGCTGGTGTTTCTAAGAGGTTGATTCAAACCGAAATTAACAAGAACTGAACTTATACAACTGATCCGACCAAGACCCAAACTAAACATCAACTGTTCTGATCAGATACTGACTGAGGCAAGGAGACCAAAGCTTACCAAGACGAACCAAAGGACTAGATGGCCTCAGCTGATCCTCTTCTCCAAGGTAAGCTTGTGGCTGGACTGATCAAAGAGAATGATCAAGGTCTGATCATGATCTGAACTCAACTAGGTCTAGGGTTTTATTTAAAAATCTCACCTTCTGATATTTCTCAAGGTAACAAACTGAGCTAAGGTTGAAGATTAGGTCACTACCAATATTTTTTCTTGATTTATTTTCTTGATTTTTCTCACTGATTTTTCTGTTCTTCTTTCTCTCTTTCTCTCTGAAATTCTCTAGGTTTTTCTGCAGGGTTCTGAACGTGGGAAGCAGCTGGAGAGGGGTTAAATATGAGGTGAGCTTGCTTCAGGTGTGGGTTTCACTCAGGACAAAGCTAAGCTGAGTGGGGACAGCGGGCAAGCTGCTTCAGCACTCTCAGCACAAGCTGCTGTCCTTTCCTTAACCTGAAGAAACTCCAGCCCTTTCATGTGCTTCTCACATGACAATCTAAGAAACAAGGCAGGCAGGCAGCTTGTGATTATCATGTGCCAGTTACTGAAGAAGCTAGGCAAGCAGGCAGGTGCAAGTCTAAGACTGAATAACTGCACAACCAGGCTGGTGAAGGACATAACTTAGTTCTAAAATTAATTCAGAAGTTGGTAAATAATTTTAAATAATTTTTCAACCAAATATTCCTTGTCTTTGGCTCTCGTCTTGTTCTCGGAAAATATCTTCCAGCTTAATAAAAATTCGACCAAAATATTTAAGAATCGACCAAACTATAAAGTGAAGGTCTTTCAATCACAAGACAGTCCCTTCAAGAAATTAATCTACCGGGTCGATTTTTATTTTTATTAATCCTTGTTGAACCAACTAAAAACTGGTCGAGCGGGATTTTTCTCGACCAAAAATTTATTGGCTCATGAGGGTTATTACACTCTTCTCCCCCTTAAAAGAATTCGTCCCCGAATTCTCAAAATACAAGTGTACACCTTTTACTGGACGACTGGGGTATCTGAGAAGAGTTCTGGATAATCAACTCGGAACTTATCTTCATCCTCCCATGTTATAACAACTCTCTGTCGCTTTCCCCAAAATACTTGAACTTGCAAAATTTCCCTATTTTTCAATTTCTTAATACGACGCTCGCCTATTCGCAAAGGACCTTTAGGATAAGTGAGGTTAGGTTGCAAGTTCTCTGGTAGCTTCGGTGTCACGCCCCCAATCCTGAATAGGATTGTTGGGATGGCCATGGTTCGAGGAAACGTACAAGCCAGTCTTAAGACATCAAGGCAAGCGTTCCATGGTCGAGAACGAAGGTTAAGGATATAAGGAAACTTAGACTTAACCTTATAAGAGCTAAGAGACAGCTAGGACGAGTAAGACGGTAGCTAGGACGAAGTGGACGAGTAGCTCGGCCAGCTCAAGGAAGCTAGGTTCAGTTCACTCCAGCTCAGTCCCTACTAAGTCAGCTCCACTAGCTGGACTACTAGCTCACTCAGCTGAGGCAGCTGAGAGTCAGCTCATCTCAGCTAGATGGACTGTCCGGGCTTTAGGCCGATGGTCCGGGTCTGGGTCAGTGGCGGGCTGGGAGGTCTGGCCATGAGGCCATGGGCTGTTGGGTCCTTGGGCAAGGCTGTGGGCTGTGTCCAGGAGGCCTGGGGCGTGGGTTGGGCCTGTGGCCGACCCCAAACCCAATCAGAAAGGGCGAAGGGATGCAAGTGGCCGAAAGGGGGCAACTCTTGGCCGATGGTGCCCATTCGTTAGCAAGTCGTGCCTGTTCGTGGGGCAAGACTTACCCCCTCGTTTTCTATAAATATGGGGGCTCTCTGGTGGATTTCATTATCCAATTCCAGAGTAAAATACTCAGAGAAAAACGTAGAGAGAAAGAAAGAGAGAGAGAGAGAGTTCCGGCCAAGAGAAAGGCCGATTGTGGTGGTGTTGTGTTCCGGTGACTCTGATCGTTTGAGAACTAACTCCGGTCAAGAATGGGAGATCAAGACAAGGAGAAGAGCATGGAGAACCCAGACGTGGTTCACAAGGTATGCGATGGGCCGTGGCTCCATCAGACCGAACGGACGGTCCATGCGACCGCACCGCGGCTCTGCTTGGTTCCTAAGTCCCATCCGGCTCTCCTTATCTATTTCAATTCGTTTCTCTTCTCTTCTCTCTGGTTAAACACGAAAGGTTGTGTTGGTTGAGTCCAAGGGACACGTCCCTAGGCTTTGGCCGAACATAACCAGACCGCTAGCCTTGACACAGGTCGGTTAGACGGATGATCTGATCGCACCAAGACTGGGCGGTTAGGACGAACGGTTGGGAATGACCCAAAGGGCACGAGTTGTCAAGAGTCATGAGTGTTCAAAGGTTGTGAGTTGCCAAAGGGTGTCAGGGACCAAAAGGTACGAGTTACCAAAGGTTGCGAACATCAAAAGGTACGAGGACCAAGAGGCACGATTGGCCAAAGGGTGCATGTTCCAAACGGTGTCTTTCGGGACAGGTTAGGACCGATCCTTATGGATCAGCCTATGGCTTGTCTAGTTAAGACAAGGTCACGGTTTGTCTAAGCCAAGGTAGAGTTGCAAGGTCTGACCGGTTGCTAAGCCTTCCGGATTAGGCTTTAGGCTTACTAGGCCGATTGGATCCAGGCCTAAGGCCGGATCAGGTAAGGGAGTCCGTTGGGCCATTGAGCCGGACTCCATTGGCCGGTCGCACCTAGATTCTATCTGGATAGACGGATTGGTCTTTGGGGACGATCCGGATCTGTTCTTGTGTTCTGTTTATCTATTCTGGACTATCTATCTGATTCTAAGTCAAGGGGTGGTTGGTTGAATGACTTAGGATCCGGTAGGTAGGTTCATACGTTTTATGATTATGTTGACTGAGGTTTATCTAAGTTCTAGGAACCAAGCCAAGTATTGTAGAATCAATCCGTTCTATTCTCGGTTATGATTAATGCTTATCTGGTTGTGGTTTCAGGAACTAAGGATGGTTCTGGTCAAGCCAAGGAGCCGTGAAGGCTCGGTCAGTGAGAGGCTGTGTAACGTGTGGTTAGATGATGCTAGGGATGAACTAGTGATTGTCTATGAGACTGTTAAGAAGTTGTGTATTGAATCACATGTTTCTAAGTAATACAAAGTTTATACATTGTTGTTCCGCTGTGCAATCTGTTCCTTTGTTTATGAACCTCATATTCAAATATGACTTAGTAACTAATAGACTTAAAAATGGATCAAACAAGCAGAGAAATTAATAAGTAAGCCTGCGGACTCCATCAGGTCGAGAGGCCAGGGTTCGGGTCTTACAAGTTGGTATCAGAGCCAGGTTGATTCTAGGATAGTTGGGTTAGGCAGTCCACACACACACACACACGCAGCCAGCTGATTAGGTCTCACGGTGAGGTTTGATTGCTTAGTCTAGGGATTGTTTTGTTCTGTTAATGTTAGTGTGTTTCGTACTAACATTGTCTGAATCCTTAGGCTGGAAAAAGCAAATCGGGAAAGTCCCGAAAGAGTAAGAAAACAGCCGGTCAGTCTAGTCAAGTGGCCATGGACGGGACCAATCTATCCGGATTGCAAACCGATCCGGCCGCAGCTGACACTAGAGACGTGTTGCCAACTGATCAGGCTAATCTTACGGGGACGCAACAGGATGGTCAGGAACATCGGGAGAGTGATGAGGAAGTGGAATCCTCGAACGCTAACCGTGATGGTGACCAGCATGAGAGAGTGGCCGATGGAACGGCTAATGTGCCCGCAACACTGTCCAAAGAGGACTTGTTAGAGGCCATGAAGGTAATGGGGACTCAGGTTGCGGCTATGGCGCAACTGTTCACGCCACTAGTGAACTCCTCGGTTGGCCAGGCTACGCCTGTGGCTACGACCACCCCCAACACCAATGGTCCAGTTGTGGAAACGGTTGAGGTGATCGAGATCGATCCACCGGAAAAGTCTGAAAAGAAGGTGGACTATCTGAGTCTGCTTCAACATTTATCCAGGTTGGGTACGAAGCATTTCTCCGGTAGCACCGACCCTATTGTGGCAGACGAGTGGAGGAGTAGGCTGGTCCGAAACTTTCAATCAACTCGCTGTCCAATGGATTACAGACGCGACATTGCGGTTCACTTCCTGGAAGGGGACGCGCATAACTGGTGGCTTGCAGTGGACAAGCGCACCAATGGGAGTCTGGAAAGTTTTGCGGACTTTGAAGTTGAATTCAACCGCAAATACTTCCCTGCTGAGGCTTGGGATCGTCTGGAAGCTCAGTTTCTAGATTTGGCCCAAGGCCGCAGGACCGTACGGGAGTACGAAGAAGAGTTCAACCGGCTCAGACGGTTTGTTGGAAGAGAGCTGGAGGACGAGGCAGTCCAGGTCCGTAGGTTCATCCGAGGCCTAAGGCCCGAACTGAAGACCCATTGCTCGATCCGCACTTTCAACACCGTCGGAGAACTGGTGGAACGGGTGGCTTTGCTAGAGTCTAACTTGGCTGAAGAAGCTAAGCTTAAGGCTAAGTCACAGTCTGGCCCGTCGGGCAAAACAAATGATAAAAAGAGGAAGTGGGACCAGGTGGACGGAGGTAAGACCTCTGGTGGCCGACCTACATGTCCCAAGTGTGGAAAGAATCATCCCGGTGAGTGCTGGAAGGCCATGGGGGCTTTGTGCGATGTGGCAGCATGGATCACACGATCCAAAACTGCACTCGACCAAACCGATTCTCAGACCAGTCCAGTGGCAGCGGCTCCGTGACTTGCTTCCTATGTGGCAAGACTGGACACTACAAGTCGGATTGTCCTAAGCTACAAGGAGGACAAGGGAAGGGCCGTGGAGACACAGGCAAGTCGACCCAGAGTAGGCCGACCACAACACCAAGGGTGTATGAGCTGTCCCGGGACGACGGCGCTTCTGGATCGTTTGATTCGATCTCTGGTAATTCCTAAATTTTTCTTTTTACATTCAAGTAGAAAATGCTTGGTATGGAACCTAGAATGTCTAGGGGATTCTGATGAGGGTCTCTGTTAGGAACCCTCATGATTGGTGGTGTGGAAACCCACGTACTTTTCGACACAGGGGCTACACATAGTTTTGTGAGTCCGGGACTGGTCGGAAAGGGTCTGTTCTGTCTGGACGCTGGAGATAATTTTGGGATAGTGAGGGCGGCCGGAGGGCAAGCCATGAACTCACTAGGTCTCATGTCAAATATCCCAGTGTCAATACAGGGAAAGGTATTCCCTGTGGATTTGGTCTGTGTCCACCTAAAGAATCACGAAGTGATCCTAGGTATGGACTGGTTGGGAAAGTATCGGGCCACTCTCGATTGCCATAGAGGTCGTGTGCAATTGGAGACTGGGCTTCGACCGATCCAGTACCAATGTCTGTGTCCGGCTCAAGAGAAAGTAGTGGTTTCAGCAGTTCGAGCGATTCGGATGTTGGAACAGGGTTGTCAGTCCTTTTTGGCTACAATTACAACTACAGAGCCGGGCAGTTCTGTCTGTCTGAAAGACCTTTCAGAGGATTCGTTGGTGTCGAAGTTCCCAGATGTGTTCCAGGTACCTCAGGGTGTCCCCCCTGATAGGTCGGATCCATTTACGATTGAACTAGAGCCAGGGACAGCTCCGCTGTCCAAGAGTCCGTACCGGATGGCTCCGGCCGAGATGGCCGAGCTAAAGAAGCAATTGGAAGAATTGCTTGACAAGGGGTTCATACGGCCAAGTAGCTCCCCTTGGGGTGCACCAGTCCTCTTCGTGAGAAAGAAGGATGGTAGCATGCGTCTGTGCATCGACTATCGAGGGTTGCACAGGGTCATTGTGAAGAACAAGTACCCGTTACCCAGGATAGACGAACTGTTGGATCAACTCAAAGGAGCCAAGTGGTTTTCCAAGATTGATTTGGCTTCAGGGTATCATCAGATCCCTATAGAGCCAAATGATATTAGGAAGACGGCATTTAGGACCAGGTACGGTCATTACGAGTTTGTAGTGATGCCGTTCGGTCTGACCAATGCACCTGCCGCTTTCATGAAAATGATGAACAGCATGTTCCGAGATTTCTTGGATGAATTTGTGATCTTCATTGACGATATCCTAATTTATTCCAAGGATGAGGAATCTCATAGGAAACACTTGAGAGCCGTGCTGGAACGATTACGAGAACACAAACTCTATGCTAAACTCAGTAAATGTAGCTTTTGCAGAAGAGTATTGGGTTCCTCGGCCATATTGTTTCCGATCAGGGCATCTCGGTGGATCCAGAGAAGATCAGGGCAATCAAGGATTGGCCCCGACCACGCAGTGCTACGGAAGTCAGAAGCTTCTTAGGGCTGGCAGGTTACTATAGAAAGTTTGTGAAAGGATTCGCAAGCTTGGCTCAGCCTATGACGCGGTTGACTGGGAAGGACGTTAAGTTCACATGGGCTGAAGAGTGTGAGGAATGTTTCTCCGCACTTAAGAACATGCTGACTAGCGCACCCGTCCTAGTGCTTCCGGAGGCCGATCAACCATATGTGGTCTATACGGACGCGTCCATCACTGGACTAGGTTGCGTATTGACCCAGCATGGGAAAGTCATTGCCTATGCGTCCAGGCAGTTGAGGAAACATGAGGGAAACTACCCCACCCATGATCTCGAAATGGCTGCGGTAGTATTCGCCTTAAAGATTTGGCGATCATACTTGTATGGCGCCAAAGTTCAGATACTTACGGACCATAAGAGTCTTAAGTATATATTCACCCAGCCTGAGTTAAACTTAAGGCAGAGGAGGTGGATGGAATTCGTAGCTGACTACGATTTGGACATCACCTACTATCCGGGAAAGGCTAATCTGGTAGCAGACGCTTTGAGCCGGAAGAGGGCTGATGTATCGGCCGAACGGGAGGCGGACGACCTGGACGGTATGGTCCGTGCTCTGCGGCTGAATGTGCTGACTACGACAACCGAAGCTTTGGGGTTGGAGGCGGTTAACCAAGCCGACCTGCTTACTCGAATCCGGTTGGCTCAAGGTCAGGACGAGAACCTGAATAAGGTTGCTCAGAATGATAGGACGGAGTACCAGATTGCAAAGGATGGTACCATCCTAGTAAACGGTCGGATCAGTGTTCCTAATGATAGGAGTCTAAAGGAAGAGATTATGAGGGAGGCTCATAAGTCCAGATTCTCGGTTCATCCTGGTGCGACCAAGATGTACCAGAACCTTAAGAAATTCTATCATTGGATCCGTATGAAGGCAGATGTAGCGGAATGGGTGGCCAAGTGTTCCACTTGCCAACTCATCAAAGCAGAACATCAGGTGCCTAGTGGGTTATTACAAAGCTTGCCTATTCCGGAATGGAAATGGGATCACATCACAATGGACTTTGTGACCGGGTTCCCTACCACGAGGAATAAGAAGGATGCGGTTTGGGTTGTGGTTGATCGACTAACCAAATCAGCACACTTCCTGGCTATCAAGAAGTCGGATGGGGTAGATCAGATTGTACGTAAGTACATTGATGAGATCGTCCGACTACATGGTGTGCCGGCAAGCATAGTCTCGGATAGGGATTCAAGGTTCACATCTTACTTCTGGAAGGCTTTCCAAAAGGCCTTAGGAACAAGGGTGAACATGAGTACAGCCTATCACCCACAGACGGATGGACAGTCTGAACGTACGATCCAGACATTGGAAGATATGTTGCGAGCATGTGTTCTAGACTGGGGTGATTCCTGGGAGAAACATCTACCTCTGGTAGAATTTGCTTACAACAATAGTTTCCATAGTAGTATTGGCATGTCGCCATACGAAGCTCTGTATGGGCGTCCATGCAGGACACCCTTATGCTGGACCCAAGTTGGGGAACGCAGCATGATTGGTCCGGAGATTGTCGAAGAGACAACCGAAAAGATCAAGTTCTTGAGGGACAAGATGAGACAGGCACAAGATCGCCAAAAGAACTATGCAGATCGAAGAAGGAAAGATCTCGAGTTTCAAGTAGGTGACTTGGTGTATCTCAAAATGATTACCTTCAAAGGACGAGTCCGAATTTCCGGGAGACGAAGTTAGACCCGAGATACTTGGGGCCGTTCAAGGTCATTGAAAGAGTTGGGATGGTGGCCTACAAGTTGGACTTGCCGGCCAAGATGGACGCATTTCATAATGTGTTCCACGTCTCCCAACTTTGGAAATGTTTGACGGACCAAGACATCGCTCTTCCTGCCATTCCAGACGATCTTGGTAAGAACCTAACCTTGGAAACGAGGCCAGTTCGAATCATAGATAGGATGGAAAAAGCAACAAGGAAGAAGACGGTCCAGATGGTCAAGGTCGTCTGGGACTGTAATGGTCAGGATATAATCACTTGGGAGACCGAACCTAGAATGAAAGCAGAGTACCCAGAGTGGTTGGATCAGTTTGTTTCCGAGGAAGCATTCGATTCGGATTCGAGGACGAATCCATCCCAAGGGGGGAGACTTGTCACGCCCCCAATCCTGAATAGGATTGTTGGGACGGCCATGGTTCGAGGAAACGTACAAGCCAGTCTTAAGACATCAAGGCAAGCGTTCCATGGTCGAGAAAGAAGGTTAAGGATATAAGGAAACTTAGACTTAACCTTATAAGCTAAGAGACAGCTAGGACGAGTAAGACGGTAGCTAGGACGAAGTGGACGAGTAGCTCGGCCAGCTCAAGGAAGCTAGGTTCAGTTCACTCCAGCTCAGTCCCTACTAAGTCAGCTCCACTAGCTGGACTACTAGCTCACTCAGCTGAGGCAGCTGAGAGTCAGCTCATCTCAGCTAGACGGACTGTCCGGGCTTTAGGCCGATGGTCCGGGTCTGGGTCAGTGGCGGGCTGGGAGGTCCGGCCATGAGGCCATGGGCTGTTGGGTCCTTGGGCAAGGCTGTGGGCTGTGTCCAGGAGGCCTGGGGCGTGGGTTGGGCTTGTGGCCGACCCCAAACCCAATCAGAAAGGGCGAAGGGATGCAAGTGGCCGAAAGGGGGCAACTCTTGGCCGATGGTGCCCATTCGCTAGCAAGTCGTGCCTGTTCGTGGGGCAAGACTTACCCCCTCGTTTTCTATAAATATGGGGGCTCTCTGGTCGATTTCATTATCCAATTCCAGAGTAAAATACTCAGAGAAAAACGTAGAGAGAAAGAAAGAGAGAAAGAGAGAGTTCCGGCCAAGAGAAAGGCCGATTGTGGTGGTGTTGTGTTCCGGCGACTCTGATCGTTTGAGAACTAACTCCGGTCAAGAATGGGAGATCAAGACAAGGAGAAGAGCATGGAGAACCCAGACGTGGTTCACAAGGTATGTGATGGGCCGTGGCTCCATCAGACCGAACGGACGGTCCATGCGACCGCACCGCGGCTCTGCTCGGTTCCTAAGTCCCATCCGGCTCTCCTTATCTATTTCAATTCGTTTCTCTTCTCTTCTCTCTGGTTAAACACGAAAGGTTGTGTTGGTTGAGTCCAAGGGACACGTCCCTAGGCTTTGGCCGAACATAACCAGACCGCTAGCCTTGACACGGGTCGGTTAGACGGATGATCCGATCGCACCAAGACTGGGCGGTTAGGACGAACGGTTGGGAATGACCCAAAGGGCACGAGTTGTCAAGAGTCATGAGTGTTCAAAGGTTGTGAGTTGCCAAAGGGTGTCAGGGACCAAAAGGTACGAGTTACCAAAGGTTGCGAACATCAAAAGGTACGAGGACCAAGAGGCACGATTGGCCAAAGGGTGCATGTTCCAAACGGTGTCTTTCGGGACAGGTTAGGACCGATCCTTATGGATCAGCCTATGGCTTGTCTAGTTAAGACAAGGTCACGGTTTGTCTAAGCCAAGGTAGAGTCGCAAGGTCTGACCGGTTGCTAAGCCTTCCGGATTAGGCTTGAGGCTTACTAGGCCGATTGGATCCAGGCCTAAGGCCGGATCAGGTAAGGGAGTCCGTTGGGCCATTGAGCCGGACTCCATTGGCCGGTCGCACCTAGATTCTATCCGGATAGACGGATTGGTCTTTGGGGACGATCCGGATCTGTTCGTGTGTTCTGTTTATCTATTCTGGACTATCTATCTGATTCTAAGTCAAGGGGTGGTTGGTTGAATGACTTAGGATCCGGTAGGTAGGTTCATACGTTTTATGATTATGTTGACTGAGGTTTATCTAAGTTCTAGGAACCAAGCCAAGCATTGTAGAATCAATCCGTTCTATTCTCGGTTATGATTAATGCTTATCTGGTTGTGGTTTCAGGAACTAATGATGGTTCTGGTCAAGCCAAGGAGCCGTGAAGGCTTGGTCAGTGAGAGGCTGTGTAACGTGTGATTAGATGATGCTAGGGATGAACTAGTGATTGTCTATGAGACTGTTAAGAAGTTGTGTATTGAATCTCATGTTTCTAAGTAATACAAAGTTTATACATTGTTATTCCGCTGTGCAATTTGTTCCTTTGTTTATGAACCTCATATTCGAATATGACTTACTAACTAATTGACTTAAAAATGGATCAAACAAGCAGAGAAATTAATAAGTAAGCCTGCGGACTCCATCAGGTCGAGAGGCCAGGGTTCGGGTTTTACATGCGGCTCGACCATATTCGGATATGGTATATGCTTATGCAGCATCGACACATGAAATACCGGATGCATAGGCATATCGTGTGGAAGTTCTAGTCTATAGGCTACTTCTGCAACTCTGGCGACAATTCGGTACGGCCCAATGGAACGAGTAGCTAGCTTCCCAATTTTTCCAAATCGATCATTTCCTCTTTGTGCAGCTACTTTCAAGAAGACTAAATCATTTACTGCAAAAATGACTTCTCTTCTACCGCGGTCTGCATATTTCTTTTGTCGGTCTTGAGCCTTCTTCATATTGGCTTGAATTATCCTTACTTTCTCTGCAGCCTCATCTACTATTTCTGGACCAAGAATTCTTCTCTCACCAACTTCTGCCCAACATACTGGCGTTCTACAAGGTCGACCATACAATGCTTCATATGGTGACATACCAATACTAGAGTGGTAGCTATTGTTGTAGGAGAATTCTATCAGCGGCAAAAAATTTCCCACGGACCATTCCAGTCTAGGATACACAACCTTAACAGATCTTCCAGAGTTCTAATGGTTCTTTTGGTTTGGCCATCGATTTCTGGATGAAACGCTGTACTCATATGCAAATCAGTTACCAAGGCTTGTTGAAAGGCTCGCCAAAATTCAGCTGTAAAGCGTGGGTCTCGGTCTGAAACTATATTTGCTGGTACCCCATGAAGCTTTACTATTTCCTCCAAATACAGCGGTTCTAACGTCTCAACTTTTTCTGTAAGTTTCATCGGTAGGAAATGAGCAGATTTGGTGAGACGATCGACAATCACCCAAACTGCATCATTCCCACGGCCGGGTGCTCGAGGTAAACCAGAAATAAAGTCCATTGCTACTGCATCCCATTTCCATTCAGGGATAGGTAAGCTTTGAAGTAAGCCACCTGGGACTTGGTGTTAAGCTTTTATCCGCTGGCAACTCTAACACTGGGAAACCCATATGGCAACATCTCTCTTCATCCCTGGCCAGTGGTAATATCTTCTGATATCTCGATACATCTTTGTGCTCCCGGGATGAATGCTTAAGAGAGAATGGAGTGCAGTCCTTAGAATCTCCTCTTGAAGTCCTTCTCCTTTCGGAACAGTTACTCGACCATTGAGTAACAAAGTTGCATCACTTGCAACTTGATATCCTCCAAAGTTTCCTTCATTCAACTGCTCTCGTATCTTCTTCAGGTTCACATCTCTCATTTGGTATTCTCGGATACGAGAAAGTAAACCAGCTTGGCTTACTGCTTGTAGTCCTAGAGGTTCTCTTTCCTCTCCTTCTAAGGCAGCCAAACTAATCATCATGAATTCCGCTTCCAGGTTCTGGAGTTCTTTTTCAATATCTACATCAACTTTCCTTCTGCTTAACGCATCTGCAACAACGTTGGCTTTTCCTGGATGGTATAGGATCTGCATGTCGTAATCAGCTACGAACTCCATCCATCGTCTTTGCCTTAGGTTCAGATCAGGTTGAGTGAAAATATACTTAAGGCTTTTATGGTCCGTGAACACTTGGATCTTCTCACCATACAAATTTGATCGCCAAATCCGAAGGGCAAATACTACTGCAGCCATCTCTAGGTCATGTGTCAGATAATTCGCTTCATGCTTTCTTAGTTGCCTAGATGCATAGGCGATTACCTTATTGTCTTGCATCAGCACACAACCTAAACCAACATGAGATGCATCCGTATACACAGTGTATGGTTGGTTAGGCTTAGGCAATGCTAAGATAGGTGCAGTCGTCAAAGCTTCTTTTAACTTTTCGAATGCTTTCTCGGATTCTATACTCCATTCATAAGCAATCCCTTTACCGGTAAGACGAGTCAAAGGCTTTGATACGCTTGCAAATCCTGGGACAAACTTTCTGTAATAGCCGGCCAATCCAAGAAAACTTCGAATGTCAGTAACAGAAGTCGGATGCGGCCATTCCTTAATAGCATCTATCTTTTCTGGATCGACGGCAACTCCTTCTTCTGACACTCGATGTCCTAAGAAGCCAACTTCTCTTTTCCAGAAACGACATTTACTAAGCTTAGAAAAAAGCTTTTGATCTCGGAGACGCTCCAAAACTAGTCGCAGATCCCTTTCGTGTTCTTCTGCACTTCGGGAATATATGAGGATGTCGTCAATGAATATGATAACAAACTCATCCAGGTAATCCCAAAATACTTCATTCATCAGTCGCATAAATGCAGCCGGGGCATTTGTAAGACCAAAAGGCATTACTACGAACTCAAAGTGTTCATAGCGGGTTCTAAAGGCGGTCTTCATGATATCGGTTTCGAAAATCGGAATCTGATGATAACCTGAAGCTAAATCAATCTTCGAAAACCAGCTTGCACCTTGTAACTGGTCTAATAGCTCATCAATTCTTGGGAGTGGGTACTTGTCTTTTATGGTTACGTTATTGATTCCACGATAATCAATACATAACCGGATGCTTCCGTATGGTGCCTTTGCTATTGCAGCTGATCCGGGTTCTAAGGTTATACTAAAGGGGTTACTCCTAGATGGCGGCAATCCCTCTAATGCCTTAAACACGTTCTCATATTCTTTGACTACTGGTATTTCTTCCATGTTCTGCTCTTTCTCGTCTTCTACTGGTCCAGCAACTAAGGTCACTAAGTATACTTCTTCACCCTTCTCCAAAAGGTTTTCAATTCTCAATGCTGACACTAGTGACGCTCCATCACTTGGTACTATGCCATGGTAAGCTAAAGAGGGTTGGGTATCTCTCTCAAAAACAATCTTCCCTCGAGCACAATCAAGGTGAGCTCGGTAACTTGACAGCCAATCCATCCCTAAGATTACCTCGTACCTCTCTAAGGGGAGAACTAACAAATCAGCCGGAAAAACCATATCTTGGATAATGATTGGAACTGTTAGAATACAACCTTCAGTTTCAAGAACATGATCTCCGTGAGTTAGAACGGGAATGGATAAATTCACCTTAGTGAATTCTCCATTGAGTTGGGATGCTACTTCGGGAGCTACAAAACTATGTGTTGCTCCTGATGGTCCTGGTAACTCTAAAGCGTAAGCCCTACCAGCAGTGGCTTGACGCTTAGCAGGTCTAAGACTGAATAACTGCACAACCAGGCTGGTGAAGGACATAACTTAGTTCTAAAATTATTTCAGAAGTTGGTCAGTAATTTTAAATCATTTTTTAACCAAATATTCCTTGTCTTTGGCTCTCGTCTTGTTCTCGGAAAATCTCTTCCAGCTTAATAAAAATTCGACCAAAATATTTAAGACTCGACCAAACTATCAAGTGAATGTCTTTCAATCACAGGACAGTCCCTTCGAGAAATTAATCTACCGGGTCGATTTTTATTTTTATTAATCCTTGTTGAACCAACTAAAAACTGGTCGAGCGGGATTTTTCTCGACCAAAAAATTATTGGCTCATGAGGGTTATTACACCGTGGGTGTCCGCCAGCACATACAGCATGTCCGTGGCTGTCCGTGTGTGTCAGTGTATGTCAGTCTGCGTCCGTCAGCACACACAGGACGTCTGTGGCTGTCCATCAGTAGACATATCAGCACGTTGGTCCTTGGACTCAGCATGCTGACCCTTCCCGTGGACTGTTCGGGTGATTTTGGCCCACGTGGGCTGTCTGTTAAGTCAACACAGGACGTCCGTGGGTGTCCGCCAGCACACACAGGACGTCCGTGGCTGTCCGTGTGTGTCCGTTTGTGTCCGTCAGCACACACAGGACATCCGTGGCTGTCCATCAGTACACATATCAGCACGTTGGTCCTTGGACTCAGCACGCTGGCCCTTCCTGTGGACTGTTTGGGTGATTTTGGCCCACGTGGGATGTTTGTTCAGTACACACAGGACCTCCGTGGGTGTCTGTCAGCACTCACCGGACGTCCGTGGCTGTCTGTGTGTGTCTGTCAGCACACACATGACGTCCGTGGCTGTCCATCAGTACACATATCAGAACGCTGGTCCTTGGACTCAGCACGCCGGCCCTTCCCATGGACTGTTCGAGTGATTTTGGCCCACGTGGGCTGTCTGTTCAGTACACACAGGACGTCCGTGTGTGTTTGTCAGCACACACAGGACGTTCGTGTGTGTCCATCAGCACACACAGGACGTCCGTGGCTGTCCGTCAGCACACACAGAACGTCTGTGGCTGTCCATCAGTACACATATCAGCATGCTAGTCCTTGGACTTAGCACGCTGGCCCTTCCCGTGGACTGTTCGGGTGATTTTGGCCCATGTGGTCAGTCTGTTCAGTACACACAGGACGTCTGTGGGTGTCCGCCAGCACACACAGGACGGCTGTTAGGGTCAAAAACGGTTACGACAGAATTATCACCCGAAAACCCTCGGAAATCACATTTCCGAAAGAGTTAGTAAAAAGAAAGAAATAATTTTCATAAAAAATAACCAATACGAAGCAAACAAACCAAGCTCGATCATTGCGTAGCTACCGCACATACACGCTACGTAGCGACCGAGCGATCGTCCCGTTTGGTCGCTACGTAGCGACCGGGCTCGAGCCAAAGTTTGGTCGCTGCATAGCGACCGAGCTCTTCCGAAACGTCGAGACGACACCAGTCCATGCATTCTCGTCAAACCTTCAAATGCTATCTCCCGAAGACCGTAGCAAGCTCAGTCTATGTTTTCCGCTATTCAAAATTATCGATCAAACTTTGCGAGTTAAAAACCGCGGAAAGTTCGTTCTTTATCGAAAGAAATCATAATAAACGTATCGAGTCGGAAGACGGCCCATTGGGACCTAAGACACGACTCGAGGCCCATCCTACGATTTCTTAACCAAAAGCCCGTAAACCACCACACGGTTTACGCTTGGTCCACAATGGAGGATAAATGTCAAGTTTCCGCGGATAAATACAGAAGTTTTGAAGATAATTGTGAAGATCGGGAAAAATGGAATATCTCCATTTTTATGCTATGACGGATTAAGGTCAGAAGAGTAAAAGCTTAAACCGACCTTGGAGCTAGTATATAAGGAGTCCTAGGCGAGGAGCATAAAGAGAGAACTTTTCAGAGCAAACTTAGCACTTAGAGCAATTTAGGCAATTTTCCGTTTTTGTTATTTCGAGCTGCGACTCAATTAGGTTTAGCCGTCTTAGGGTTGCTAGAACTAGGAATCTCGCCGACAGCTCTCGAGCCCAGGCTTATACCTTGTTGTAAACGCTCATACGCAGATTCGGAATAAGATCTAATTTGCTCTCGTTTTTCGATTTCTTATTCTTATCGTTGTTATTCTCGTGTTCTGATTGCTTGACGTGTGGTAATTAGCAGATATCCGGGTCCTCTGGGAAATTAGGGTTTTCCTAGTTTCCTTATTTAAACGGAAATCGACAGTCCAAATTTCGGTTCCCACAGTTTAGCGCTAGAAGGAGGGTAGGTACGGATCAATCTAACCCGCAAAAGCCACATCACGCTCAATCAGACATGTCAACTAACGACGCGGATAACGTGCAGACTCCTCTTCATGGAGGCAGCGGCACCGATCTCCACACTCCAGCAGCGGACGTATCCGCGGCCAACGCACAAGCCAACGCCGGGACGCTCGAGTAGTTTAAAAAGATGTTCGCCACCTATGAGAAAAGGTCGGAAGAACAGGATAAGCTCGTGAGTACCTTGACCAAACAGGTTGAAACGTTAACGGAAAGGACTGGAGAAATCCGTCCCCGCGGAACCACCAAAATCCACGGGAAGAATCTCGACTTCGCTACCCCACTCGACAGATCTGGAGTCGCTCGGGAACGACCTTCGGGTCAAAACCCTAGCGAGAAATCTCCCATCGAAAAGGGGAACCCTGAAAGTCCTCCGCCCCCTACAAAGGACTCGGAGGGTAACGAAGCCGAGTGCATTGACCTGGATCCTAGCGATGTCTCCAACGACACCGACAAGGACGTCGACAAACATCTAAGAAGGACCAGAAGCCAATCTACTCGGGAAAGCTCCCCGTTCGAAAACCCAATGACGGAAGAAGAGGAAATCGCCTATTGGAATGAACAAGAGGAGCTGGCTGAAAGGCAAACCGAGCTCACTCGCAGTAAACGCCGACAGGCTCGGAAATCTACTGACAAAACATCGGATATCCGCGATCTTCGCGACTACATCACCAAGACTGCGGCGGAAGTAAGGGCCGTAAAGTCTCAAATCCATCATGCTACTAGTGCTGCCCCCGAAATCGATCGACTGCTGGAATGAGCTCGGAAGACCCCTTTTACCAGTCGCATTTCGGATATGAGGGTATCCGATCCGGGAAAAATCAAAGTACCGAAGTACGATGGTACGGCCGATCCAAAAGCGCACCTTCAGGCTTTCCACATCGCAATGGGAAGAGCTAGACTGAAGGACGGCGAAAAGGATGCCGGCTACTGCCGCCTGTTCGTCAAAAATCTGGAAGGAGCGGTGCTCGAGTGGTTCGCACGCCTTCATCGCAACACCATCGGGAGTTTCCGACAGCTCGCATCGGAATTTCTCAAACAATACTTTGTATTCATAGACAGAGAAACTTCCGATGTTGATATCTGAGTCTCTCCCAGAGGGAAGACGAACCCCTCCGCGAGTTTATCAGTCGGTTCAAGCTGATAATGTCCAGGGTCAGCGGGATAAGCGACAAAGTGGCCATCGACGCGCTGAGAAAGACGCTCTGGTACAAGTCGAAATTCAGAAAGTGGATAAGTCTCGACAAACCGCGAACGATCCAGGGCGCCCTCCACAAAGCGACGGACTACATCATAGTCGAGGAAGAAACTAAAGTCTTATCGCAAAAACATAAGGCGGCAAGACCATCCTCGAAGGACGTGGATCCGAAGGGGAGAAAGAAGAACTCTCGTAACGACAAGTACGTCCATCACGAGGGGGAAGATCTCCAAGGGGCGCATAATTATGCGATCAATTCGGATCAAGGCCGAACCATGGGCAACACGTGGACCCGCAATCAAGGGTACGACGAAAACACCTTCTGCGAGCTCCACCAGTCCCGAGGACACTCCACGACCAACTGCAAAGTCTTGGGAGCAAGGCTGGCCGCGAAGATGCTCGCTGGAGAGCTCTCGGAAGTGACCAGCGTCAAGGATCTCATCCTCGACTCTGATCGCCCTCCAAAGACGGACAGAAATCCGCCCGCTGAAAAATCCCCTCAACAAAACCAACCCGGGGATAAACGCGGTAGGAGGCCGGACGACAAGGGGAATGATAACAATCGTCGCAGAGTCAACATGATCATCGGAGGATCACAATACTGCGGCGACACTGTGTCGGCCATCAAGGCTTACCAATGGAAGGCAGAGTCGAGTGCAAATTGGCCTACATGGTCTCCTCCCCGAGATGGCCAAAATTGCTCGATCACCTTCACAAAGGAGGAAGCCGGCAGCATCGATCAACCTCACTGCGATCCGCTCATCATAGATCTTGTCATACGAGACTTAGAAGTCGGAAGGGTACTCGTCGACACGGGAAGCACGGTCAACGTAATATTTCGCGACACTCTCAAGCGGATGAGCATCAAACTCGAGAAGTAATTCCGACGCCAAAACCGCTCACGGGTTTTTCAGGCGAAGTATCGATGACTCTTGGATCGATCCAGTTGCCAGTCATGGCCAAGGAGATCACGAAAATCGTCGAGTTCGCGGTAGTCGATCATCCCGCTATCTACAACGTGATCATGGGAACCCCATGGCTCAACGCCATGCAGGCAGTTCCGTCGACCTACCACATGGGTCTCAAATTCCCAACCCCAAGCGAAGTCGCGGCTATCTGGGGATGCCAAAAACAGTCGCGGCTATGCTTCCTCGCAGAGCACAAGTTAAGGCAAATCACGACTTCTGCAACTGCAAACGGCAAACGCACGAAGATAGATCGATCTTCAGCCAAAAACGCCCCAAGAAAAGACGAATTAAAATTGTCTACCAACGCAAACGCATCGGACGCTGAAACTCGACACGAGTCCGAAGCCCACGCTACAACTCAACCGGAACATCCGGAAAATAGCGTTGACCCAGCCACGATCAACACAGTCAAGGCGGACAGCGCGACGTCTACCGCCGAGTAAAAACACTCGCGGCATGAAGCAAAACTACGAGATGGCTTGATCCTCGAAAGGGGTACATAGGCAGCTCGTCAAAAGACGAGTTCAGCTATCCCCCTCTCTAAAAAGGAGGGGGGGGGGGGAGTGGGTGCGTATACTCGTATACTCCCACTTCGAAAAATCTTCGTTATTGTAATCGAGTTTTTAGAAACTTCAAAAATGAATACTATAATCTACGTTGCTCATTTTTATCAAAAACGTTTACGATTCGGTTAAACGCAAAAACTTTCAGGACACGCCTGGAAACGTTAAGACTCTTGTCTGCAGCCTCATATGGCTCAAAATCGTAAAATTATCATCTTTCAAACACACAAAGATACACGTATAATCCTCGAAACAACTGCGAGACGTCGCAAAGTTTAAATTCGAAGATAATACTAACAAATTGTCCGAACGCAATCACAAAAACCTTACACCCGGTTCGTCGATTGGCCCCGATGAACACGCCAGCCGTCTTAAACAGACGCAATTCGATCACTCTTTTGATCTTCAAAAACGTCCAACACTAGGACGAAAGCGCGCTACAACAAAAATCTGAAATTTTGGTTTAGCACTCCCAGTTGGCTTAAAAATTGCCTCTGAGAAGATGCTCGATTCGTGCCATACAAGTCATATAAGCCGAGAACCTATCGCGGACTTTAAATTGGTGCGAGTCAGGAAGAAATCGCAACAGGAAAAACGATAGCCGGCTAGTCACCGCACAAACCTCAACCGAAAGTAAACCTAGGTCTTGCCCTATACCCAACGCTCTGGTCTCAAACATCTCAAGACATGATATCCAAAAGATACGAGATCCTAAACCATGTCTCTCCGTTCACATCTCAATGTTCCCGAAAATCGTAGAGATAAGTAATTTTCTACGAGAATCACGAATGAACCAACAGATTGAACGTCTCATCGGAACTAAATATGAGACGACAACTCATATTTACTTCGAACATACTCAGGAAAATTCGAGATGAAACATTCATCATATATATAAACCGCGTAAAGCGGTAAGGGATTCAAAGCCACCAACGACCAGTCCCGGAAAATACAAATACAGCCATCTAGGCCTAAACGAAATCCAAATTTAAAAGGCCACACTCGGCCGAAAACAAATAAACGATAATCCAACTCAACCATCACACAAAGGATCAGTCCGTCCAATCGCTACCTTCTCACCCACCAAAGACGGGATCCTCAACGGTCGGTTCTGCATCATCCTCAGCGTCGGGCGGCCTTTGACCACTGCTCTGCCCAGTGGCATAGACAGCAGGCAAGGAAGTATCTTCAAAAAACACCCCCATGTCATCATCAATCGACGAGCTGAAACAAGATCGATGAGTTTCGACCGCAGCACGGACCCTCTCGGGAGAAAAGTAACGCCAAAGCAGCGGGCCACCACAGAGAAGGTTTCGGACGACGCACAGATCTTCCAGAAAAGGAGGAATGGGGTTGTGCACTACAAAATAGACATAGTTCAGATATAAAGTAAAAAAAATGGGTGGTAAGAAAATAACGAGTGATCATTCAACACGTTACCTCCTACCCCCCACAGTCGCCTAAACGAGGGAAGGCACTCCACGGCAACCGAGCTTTGATCCAATCTAACGTAAAAAAGTAACTCTTCCATCCACGATCGCCCTGAGGGAATCCTTTCAGGACCTCCATAAAAGTACGTGGTCTAAAACCATACAGACGATCGGCCCCAACACGAGACATGGTAAGGAAAGCTTCAAAATATTCTGCAGTAAGCTCTATGCCTCGCTCGTATCCCAAGACTAGCAACCCGACAAGATGCTTTATACCGCGGGGAGAAATCTGACTTATCGAAACTTCCAAAAGGTTCAGAAACACTACTATAACCGACGGTATGGGAAACCATAGGCGAGCACGCATCAGATGCTCCTCGTACAAAGTAAAAAAGCCTTTGGGATGTTCGTCAGCCCTCTCCCCCTCGAGGGGTAATCGAAAATCCACGTTTTCCGGAAAGTGACAGAAGCTGTATACGGTCCCAAGGAATGGGAGGGTACACCTGCTCGGTCTCCCGATGACCCTTTCCGAAAAAGGCCTCACGGGAACCCACGGCTCGGGAGGCGGTTTGTTGGGGTCAAAATCGGTCACGACGGAATCAATGTCTAAAAGTCCGTAAAAATCAGGCCTCACGGGAACCCACGGTCACGATCGTCCCGCTCGGTTGCTACGTAGCGACCGAGCTGAGCCAAGCTCGGTCGCTACGTAGCGACCGAGCGATCGTCCCGCTCGGTCGCTATGTAGCGACCGAGCTCGAACCAAAGCTCGGTCGCTACATAGCGACTGAGCGATCGTCCCGCTCGGTCGCTACGTAGCGACCGAGCTCGGCCAAGCTCGGTCGCTACGTAGCGACCGAGGGCTCGTCCCGCTCGGTCGCTACGTAGCGACCGAGCTCGAGCCAAAGCTCGGTCGCTATGTAGCGACCGAGCGATCGTCCCGCTCGGTCGCTACGTAGCAACCGAGCTCGGCCAAGCTCGGTCGCTACGTAGCGACCGAGCGCTCGTCCCGCTCGGTCGCTACGTAGCGACCGAGCTCGAGCCAAAGCTTGGTTGCTACGTAGCGACCGAGCGATCGTCCCGCTCGGTCGCTACGTAGCTACCGAGCTCGGCCAAGCTCGGTCGCTACGTAGCAACCGAGCGCTCGTCCCGCTTGGTCGCTACGTAGCGACCGAGCTCGAGCCAAAGCTCGGTCGCTACGTAGCGACCGAGCTCGGCCAAGCTTGGTCGCTACGTAGCGACCAAGCGCTCGTCCCGCTCGGTCGCTATGTAGCGACCGAGCCCAAGCCAATGCTCGGTCGCTACGTAGCGACTGAGCGCTCGTCCCGCTCGGTCGCTACGTAGCGACTGAGCGCTCGTCCCGCTCGGTCGCCACGAAGCGACTGGGCTCGAGCCAAAATTCGGTCGATGTGTAGCGATTGAACCTTTCCGAACATCGATACGACACCAGTTCTTGCATTCTCGTCAAACCTTCGAACGCTATCTCCCGAAGACCGTAGCAAACTCAGTCCATGTTTCCCGCCATTCTAATTCATCGATCAAACTTAGCGGATTAGAAACCGCGGAAAACACGTAGTAAACGTGTCGAGTCGGAAGACGGCCCAAAGGGACCTAAAACACGACTCGAGGCCCATCCTATGATTTTCCTAACCAAAAGCCCGTAAACCAGAGCATGGTTTACGCTTGGCCCACAAGGAAGGATAAATGTCAAGTTTCCGCGGATAAATACGGAAGTTTTGAAGATAATTGTGAAGATCGGGAAAAATGGAATATCTCCATTTTTATGCTATGATGGCTTAAGGGCAGAAGAGTAAAAGCGTAAACCGACCTTGGAGCTAGTATATAAGGAGTCCTAGGCGAGGAGCAAGAAGGGGAGAGAGAACTTTTTAGATTCGGAATTCTCTGCACTTAGAAACTTTAGGCTTATTCTCGACAAGTTCGGTTTCTATGACTGGCACTCAATTACTAGACGAACTCGCCCAGGCAGTTCGATCTCTTGTCCAGCTCTATCAATTGAACTACGTTCGGCTTGATCCTCGAAAGGGGTACGTAGGCAGCCTTTAACAAGGTTCAGTCCGAAATCAATCTAAGTCTTTTAGATATCTTTTTCGTCCTTTGTTATCGAGCTGCGACTCAACTAGGATTAGGGTTTTATGTTGCTAGAACTAGGTAACTCGCTGACGCCCCCTGCGGCCAAAGCCTCTGTATTCTCTTGTAATGATCGCAACGCTCTTACGCGGACTCGAAATAAGATCTACTGCTTTCTCTAAACTCGTTTGTTATATATTTCATGATTTCCGCATATATTCGATCACTTGTCGTTGGCTCTCGCAGAGATCCGGGACCTCTGGGAAATTAGGGTTTTCCTAGTTTCCTTATTTAACCGGAAATCGACAGTGCGAATTTCGGTTCCCACACGGTTCTTCCACGTTGGACAAAGCCACCCAATGTGCGTCGGCCTCGGCAGGGTTAGCGGAGTCGATCTCTCGAACAACCTCACCGCGTTGGTCATAGACAGTTTCGCAATTGAAGATAGTAGGCCGAGCGTTTCCCGAAATCCCTTGAGACATTCTCAACAGGGAGAGAAAGGAAAAATCTCAATGCCAGAGAGTGAAAATTGAAAGGACCTTTTCACTCTTAAACTTTGAGAAGATAATGAAGTGAAAAACTAGAAACAAGTTACCTCCCTTCTTATAGGCATGAGAAGTTACTATTCAAACTCGGACTTTTGGATATTAATTCCGTCCAACACGCCTAACTTGCCAAACATGCCTAACCGCACGCTAGGACCCTACGATGCATGGTCCTAACGGGCTGGGGGGCTAACTATTGGGGTCAAAACGGTTACGATGGAATTATCACCCGAAAACCCTCGAAAATCACATTTCCGAAAGAGGTAGTAAAAAGAAAGATATTATTTTCGTAAAAAATAACCAATACGAAGTTTTTACGAAGAAGTATCCTTGAAGATTCAAAGCAAACGAACCAAGCTCGATCATTGCGTAGCTACCGCACATACACGCTGTCCGGTCGCTACGTAGCAACCAAGTCCGAGCCGATCTTGGTCGCTACGTAGCGACCGAGCATCCAACCCGCTCGGTCGCTACGTAGCGACCGAGCCAAAGCTTGGTCGCTACGTAGCGACCGCTCTCGGCCAAGCTCGGTCGCTATGTAGCGACCGAGCGCTCGTCCCGCTCGTGCGACCCGATGTACAGACAATATGCATGGGATTTGCCGCTTCGATAGCATCCTTTATCCTAGTCGGAGGAGAAATTACCAAACGTATAGCATTCCCTCACGCTTGGCGCCAATGAGTTTTTTTATTTTAAAGAAAAAATACTATGCCTTCGCCCTCGGAAATATGAATTAGTTAAGTAATAATAGCATGGCACTTCGAATTCGATATGAAATTTTTAGATTAAAAAAATTAGATTATATATTGAAAGAGTAGTATGGGATAAGAAAGGGGTATTTAAAATGATATCTTCCATATTCGGGCACATCTCAACGTCACAAACTTTGTTTTCACACCGGAAGCTTATTTACAAAAACAAAAAAAAAAGACACTTTGGGATTGCTGAATTATAGACAGATAAAAAAATGATATATAAAGCAATGGAACCATCATAGTATTTTTTAACTCCTATAAAACAAAAAAGAAGGATGGTAATTGGATCATTTATGGATCCGCGTATAATAGAACCTATATTTTGTTTTCTTTCGACCGAGCGCTCGTCCCGCTCGGTCGCTATGTAGCGACCGAGCTCGAGCCAAAGCTCGATCGCTACATAGCAACCGAGCGCTCGTCCCGCTTGGTCGCTACGTAGCGACCGAGCTCGGCCAAGCTCGGTCGCTATGTAGCGACCGGGCTCGAGCCAAAGTTCGGTCGCTGCATAGCGCCTAAGCTCTTCCGAAACGTCAACACGACACCAGTCCATGCATTCTCTTCAAACCTTCAAATGCTATCTCCCGAAGACCGTAGCAAGCTCAGTCTATGTTTTCCGCTATTCAAAATTATCGATCAAACTTTGCGAGTTAAAAACCACGGAAAGTTTGTTCTTTATCGAAAGAAATCGTAAGAAACGTATCGAGTCGGAAGACGGCCCATAGGGACCTAAGACACGACTCGAGGCCCATCCTACGATTTCTTAACCAAAAGCCCGTAAACCACTGCACGGTTTACGCTTGGTCCACAAGGGAGGATAAATGTCAAGTTTCCGCGGATAAATACGAAAGTTTTGAAGATAATTGTGAAGATCGGGAAAAATGAAATATCTTCATTTTTATGGTATGACGTCTTAAGGGCAGAAGATTAAAAGCGTAAACCAACCTTGGAGCTAGTATATAAGGAGTCTTAGGCGAGGAGCATAAAGAGAGAATTTTTCAGAGCAAACTTAGCACTTAGAGCAATTTAGGAAATTTTCCGTTTTTGTTATTTCGAGCTGCGACTCAATTAGGTTTAGCCGTCTTAGGGTTGCTAGAACTAGGAATCTCGCCGACAGCTCTCGAGCCCAGGCTTATACCTTGTTGTAAACGCTCATACGCAGATTCGGAATAAGATCTACTTTGGTCTCTTTTTTCGATTTCCTATTCTTATCGTTGTTATTCTCGTGTTCTGATTGCTTGACATGTGGTAATTAGCAGATATCCGAGTCCTCTGGGAAATTAGGGTTTTCCTAGTTTCTTTATTTAAACGGAAATCGACAGTGCAAATTTTGGTTCCCACAACGGCGGACACCCACGGACGTCCGTGGTTGTCCCTGTGTATCTGTGTTTGTCCGTTTGCACACACAGGACGTCCGTGACTGTTCGGGTGATTTTGGCCAACGTGGGCTGTCTGTTCAGTCCACACAGGACATCCGTGGGTGTCCGTGTTTGTGTCTGTGTCCGTCAGCACACACAGGACGTCTGTGGCTGTCCATCAGTACACATATCAGCACGTTGGTCCTTGGATTCAACATGCTGGCCCTTCCCGTGGACTGTTCGGGTAATTTTGGCCCACGTGGGCTGTCTGTTCAGTACACACAGGATGTCCGGGTGTATTTGTCAGCACACACAGGACGTCCGTGTGTGTCCATCAGCACACACACGACGTCTGTGGCTGTCCGTCAGCACACATAGAACGTCTGTGGCTGTCCATCATTACACATATCAGCACGCTGGTCCTTGGACTCAGCACGCTGGCCTTTCCCGTGGAATGTTCGGGTGATTTTGGCCCATGTGGTCTGTCTGTTCAGTACACACAGGACGTCCTTGGGTGTCCGCCAGCACACACAGGACGGCGGACACCCACGGACGTCGGTGGCTGTCCGTGTGTGTCCGTGTGTGTCTGTCAGCACACACAGGACGTCCGTGGCTGTCCATCAGTACACATATCAGCATGCCGGTCCTTGGACTCAGCATGCTGGCCCTTCCCGTGGACTGTTTGGGTGATTTTGGCCCACGTGGGCTGTCTGTTCAGTACACACATGACGTCCGTGGGTGTCCGCCAGCACACACAGGATGTCCGTGGCTGTCCGTCAGCACACACAGGACGTCTGTGGCTGTCCGTGTGGGTCTTTGTGTGTCCGTCAGCATACACAGGACGTCTGTGGCTGTCCATCAGTACACATATCAGCACGCTGGTCCTTGGACTCAGCACGCTGGCCCTTCCCGTGTACTGTTCGGGTGATTTTGGCCCACGTGGACTGTCTGTTCAGTACACACTGGACGTCCGTGGGTGTCTGTCAGCACACACATGACGTCCATGGCTGTTTGTGTGTGTCCGTGTGTGTCCGTCAGCACACACAGGACATCCGTGGCTGTCCATCAGTAGACATATCAGCACGTTGGTCCTTGGTCTCAGCACCTGACCCTTCCCGTGGACTGTTCTGGTGATTTTGGCCCACATGGGCTGTCTGTTCAGTACACACAGGACGTCCGTGGGTGTCCGCCAGCACACACAGGACGTACGTGGATGTCCCTGTGTGTCTGTGTGTGTCCGTCAGCACACACAAGACGTCTGTGGCTGTCCATCAGTACACATATCAGCATGTTGGTCCTTGGACTCAGCGTGCTGGCCCTTCCCGTGGACTGTTCGGGTGATTTTGGCCCACGTGGGCTGTCTGTTCAGTACACACAGGACGTCCGTGGGTGTCCACCAGAACACACAGGACGTCCGTGGATGTCCGTGTGTGTCCGTGTGTGTCCGTGTGCACACGCAGGACGTCCGTGGCTGTCCATCAGTACACATATCAGCACGCTGGTCCTTGGACTCAGCACGCTGGTCCTTGGACTCAGCACGCTGGTCCTTGGACTCAGCACGCTGGTCCTTGGACTCAGCACGCTGGTCCTTGGACTCAGCATGCTGGCCCTTCCCGTGGACTGTTCGGGTGATTTTGGCCCTCGTGGTGTTAGCAGCTGCACTTCGTTAAATCCGTGGTGTGGACAGTCTCACTGGAAGAACCTAAATCTAATCCACGCATCTTTGAAGGACTCTCCCACCTCCTGCGAGAATGTGGAAATTTTGTTTCGAATTTCTTCAGTGCGCGCCTCATCGAAGAAGTTTCGTAAGAAAGCATTCTTGATGTCGGCCCAGGATGTTAAGGATCCTGTGGGTAGCTGCCTAAGCCAGTGCATCGCTTCTCCATTCAGCGTGTATCTGAAGAGCTTGCACAGCAGGTAATCTTCGGGGACTCCTTCCATTCGAATAGCAGCGATTAAATCCTCGAACCGTTCTAGATAGTCCATAGGATGCTCGTGCGGTAACCCAGAGTTGGGTATCTGCGACACGAGAGTGTAGTATTGAGGCTTCAGCTCGAAATTCTGCTTCTGGATCTCCAGAAGTCGAATAGCTGATCTGTTGGAATAGTACTCATCTGGGCGATTGTAGTCGGCCAGTGGTTTCGATCGAGCGTCCTCGTCTACAGGTTGAGAAGCTCTGTAGCATCAGCATCAGGGATTACAGACCCCTGTGCGTCTATTTTCTGACCTGTTGCATTATGCAGAATAATAATGTTTACCATTTTTGACGACATGGTATCGATCGTTGTCGAACGATTAGGATCGATCGAGGATGGAGGTCTGGTGTCGGTCGACGGTTGGTTGTGAGTATCGATCGACGACGAAGTTGTTGCATCGAGCGATGTGGAACGTTGACCTCTACGGATGGTGCCTTCCAAATGAGCAGGATCGTCTGAGAACAGCAAGTCTTTCTCCTTGTTGCTTCTGGTACCGCTGGGCATGCACCTGAAAAGACAAGAAAAATATTATGTTAGAAAGGGGGTAGAGAAGAGAATAAGAATCAATAAAACTAAATCTAATGGCGATCAAACCTCCCCGGCAACGGCGCCAAATTTGATACCACTCAAATTACCGTAAGGAGTGTTACTCTCATCAAAAGAGGTTCAGATGTAGTACTTAGGGATCGAATCCACAAGGAGCTAGGGAACAATTAAATCTAGTGTTTATTAATTCTAAGAGTTGTAAATGTTTAAATGAAATAGCAATAGTAACAAGCGAAGAAAATAGTAAATGTAACTTGGTTGGAAATGATATTAGACGCACGGCCACTATTCAGGTGTTGGAGATTATAATATCTATAGATGCCTATTTGCTGCATGCATGATATGTTAGAGCTCAACCGCTTAACTCCGTGATCAGCTGTCGCATGTTTCACTGGTTAACAAACTAGATCTCGTGTCTCAACGGTTAGTATGTTGACAACGAAAGAGTCTCGATCGATGGTCCTATAGGGACGTCGACCGATACACCTTTACCTACATCGACCGATAGTCAGTTGAGGACATCGATCGACGGGTTCTAGCCAGGCCTATGCGCGAGTACGATATGCCCTATTAAGATACTAAATTTGCGGTTAGCCCTCTCTAGCAGTCCTAATATGATAGATAGATGTCAGGATGGGATAACAAGGGTGCTTGAGTATGTAATCCTATGATCATGTTCTAGTTAGCAAGGCTAAAACAAGCAATGAATACAAATCTATCATGAATATCACAACAAGGCAGATCTATAGTTTGGGGCTAATCCCACAAACCTATCTGATCCCTGGATCTAATAAATGAACTACTCAGACATAGCAAAGCAATTCATGACAATGAAGAAATGGGAATTCATAGTATAGATGAAAAGAAATGAAAACAAGGAGTTCCAGTCACAAGTGATCTTCTCTCTAAAACTCGCTCTCTCTCTCTCAAAGTAAAACTGTAACAAAAAACTCTCTCTGCCGTCAGTCTCATTCTGTCTGAGACAAAGGACACACGTCCTAAACAAAGGGATCCCCCAATGAGAAACGAGGATCCAAGCCGGAAGGGCAGAATCCGGGATCAAAACCATAAGGGCACTATCCGGTTCATGGTGAGTATGGCTTCTAGCCGTGGCTTTTA
>NW_022610799.1:90000-101678 GCF_000309985.2 Brassica rapa
CACAGGACGTCCGTGGCTGTCCGTCAGTACACATATCAGCACGTTGGTCCTTGGACTCAGCACGCTGACCCTTCCCGTGGACTGTTCGGGTGATTTTGGCCCACATGGGCTGTCTGTTCAGTACACACAGGACGTCCGTTGGTGTCCGCCAGCACACACAGGATGTCCGTGGCTGTACGTGTGTGTCTGTGCGTGTCCGTCTGTGTCCGTCAGCACACACAGGACGTCCGTGGCTGTCCATCAGTACACATATCAGCACGTTGGTCCTTGGACTCAGCACGCTGGCCCTTCCCGTGGACTGTTTGGATGATTTTGGCCCACGTGGGCAGTCTGTTCAGTACACACAGGACGTCCGTGGGTGTCCGTGTTGTGTGTCCGTGTGTGTCCGTCAGCATACACAGGACGTCAGTGGCTGTCCATCAGTGCACATATCAGCACCCTGGTCCTTGGACTCAGCACGCTGGCCCTTCCCGTGGACTGTTCGGGTGATTTTGGCCCACGTGGGCTGTCTGTTCAGTACACACATGACGTCCGTGGGTGTCCGACAGCACACACATGACATCCGTGGGTGTCCGTCAGCACACACAAGACGTCCTTGGCTGTCCGTGTGTGTCCGTGTGTGTCCGTCAGCACACACAAGACGTCTGTGGCTGTCCATCAGTACACATATCAGCACGTTAGTCCTTGGACTCAGCATGCTGACCCTTCCCGTGGACTGTTTGGGTGATTTTGGCCCACGTGGGCTGTCTGTTAAGTACACACAGGACGTCCGTGTGTGTCCGTCAGCACACAAAGGACGTCCGTGGCTGTCCGTGGCTGTCCGTCAGCACACACAGGACGTCCGTGGGTGTCCGTCAGCACACACAAGACTTTTGTGGCTGTCCGTGTGTGTCCGTCAACACACACAGGACGTCTGTGGCTGTCCATCAGTACACATATCTGCATGTTGGTCCTTGGACTCAGCACGCTGACCCTTCCTGTGGACTGTTCGGGTGATTTTGGCCCACGTGGGCTGTCTGTTCAGTACACACAGGACGTCCGTGGGTGTCCGCCAGCACACACAGGACGTCACTGGCTGTCTGTTTGTGTCTGTGTGTGTCCGTCTGTGTCCGTCAGCACACACAGGACGTCCGTGGCTGTCCATCAGTACACATATCAGCATGTTGGTCCTTGGACTCAACACGCTGGCCCTTGCCGTGGACTGTTTGGGTGATTTTGGCCCACGTGGGCTGTCTGTTCAGTACACACAGGACGTCTGTGGGTGTCCGTCAGCACACACACAAGACGTCCGTGGCTGTACGTGTGTGTCCGTCAGCACACACAGGACGTCCATGGCTGTCCGTGTGTGTCCGTCAGCACACACATGACGTCTGTGGCTGTCCGTCAGTACACATATCAGCACGTTGGTCCTTGGACTCAGCACGCTGACCCTTTCCGTGGACTGTTTGGCTGATTTTGGCCCACTTGGGCTGTCTGTTCAGTACACACAGAACGTCCGTTGGTGTCAGCCAGCACACACAGGACGTCTGTGGCTGTACGTGTGTGTCTGTGCGTGTCCGTCTGTGTCCGTCAGCACACACAGGACGTCCGTGGCTGTCCATCAGTACACATATCAGCGCGTTGGTCCTTGGACTCAGCATGCTGGCCCTTCCCGTGGACTGTTTGGGTGATTTTGGACCACGTGGGCAGTCTGTTCAGTACACACAGGACGTCCGTGGGTGTCTGTGGCTGTCTGTGTGTGTCCGTGTGTGTCCGTCAGCATACACAGGACGTCCATGGCTGTCCATCAGTGCACATATCAGCACGCTGGTCCTTGGACTCAGCACGTGGGCCCTTCCCGTGGACTGTTCGGGTGATTTTGGCCCACGTGGGCTATCTGTTCAGTACACACAGGACATCCGTGGGTTTCCGTCAGCACACACATGAAGTCCGTGGGTGTCCGCCAGCACACACAAGACGTCCTTGGCTGGCCTTGTGTGTCCGTGTGTGTCCGTGTGTGTCCGTCAGCACACACAGGACGTCTATGGCTGTCCATCAGTACACATATCAGCACGTTAGTCCTTGGACTCAGCACGCTGACCCTTCCCGTGGACTGTTTGGGTGATTTTGGCCCATGTGGCCTGTCTGTTAAGTACACACAGGACGTCTGTGGGTGTCCGTCAGCACACACAAGACGTCCGTGTGTGTCCGTCAGCACACACAAGACGTCTGTGGCTGTCTGTGGGTGTCCGTCAGCACACACAGGACGTCCGTGGGTTTTCGTGAGCACACACAAGACTTATGTGGCTGTCCGTGTGTGTCCGTAAGCACAAACAGGACATCTGTGGCTGTCCATCAGTACTTATATCTGCATGTTGGTCCTTGGACTCAGCACGCTGACCCTTCCTGTGCACTGTTCGGGTGATTTTAGCCCACGTGGGCTGTCTGTTCAGTACACACAAGACATCTGTGGGTGTCCGCCAGCACACACAAGATGTCCGTGGCTGTCTGTTTGTGTCCGTGTGTGTCCGTGTGTGTCTGTCAGCACACACAGGACGACCGTGGCTGTCCATCAGTACACATATCAGCACGTTGGTCCTTGGACTCAGCACGCTGACCCTTCCCGTGGACTGTTCGGGTGATTTTAGCCCACGTGGGCTGTCTGTTCAGTACACACAGGACGTCTGTGGGTGTCCGCCAGCACACACAGGACGTCCGTGGCTGTCTGTTTGTGTACCTGTGTGTCTGTCAGCACACACAGGACGTCCGTGGCTGTCCATCAGTACACATATCAGCACGTTGGTCCTTCGACTCAACACGCTGGCCCTTCCCGTGGACTGTTTGGGTGATTTTGGCCCACGTCGGCTGTCTGTTCAGTACACACAGGACGTCCATGGGTGTCCGCCAGCACACACAGGACGTCCGTGGCTGTCTGTGGCTGTCCGTCAGCACACATAGGACGTTCGTGGCTGTTTGTCGCTGTCTGTGTGTGTCTGTTAGCACACACAGGACGTCCGTGGTTGTCCATCAGTACACATATCAGCACGCTGGTCCTTGGACTCAGCACGTTGGCCCTTCCTGTTGACTGTTCGGGTGATTTTGGACCACGTAGGCTGTCTGTTCAGTACACACAGAACGTCTGTGGGTGTCTGTCAGCACACACAGGATGTCCGTGTGTCCTTCAGCACACATAGGACGTCCATGGCTGTCCGTGTGTGTCCGTCAGCACACACAGGACGTCTGTGGCTGTCCGTCAGTACACATATCAGCACGTTGGTCCTTGGACTCAGCACGCTGACCCTTCCCGTGGACTGTTCGGGTGATTTTGGCCCATGTGGGCTGTCTGTTCAGTACACACAGGACGTCTGTTGGTGTCCGCCAGCACACACAGGACGTCTGTGGCTGTACGTGTGTGTGTCTGTGCGTGTCCGTCTGTGTCCGTCAGCACACACATGACGTCTGTGGCTGTCCATCAGTACACATATCAGCACGTTGGTCCTTGGACTCAACATGCTGGCTCTTCCCGTGGACTGTTTGGGTGATTTTGGCCCACGTGGGCAGTCTGTTCAGTACACACAGGACGTCCATGGGTGTCCATGGCTGTCTGTGTGTGTCCGTGTGTGTCCGTCAGCATACACAGGACGCCCGTGGCTGTCCATCAGTGCACATATCAGCACGCTGGTCCTTGGACTCAGCACGCTGGCCCTTCCTGTGGACTGTTCGGGTGATTTTGGCCCACGTGGGCTGTCTGTTCAGTACACACAGGACGTCCGTGGGTGTCCGTCAGCACACACATGACATCCTTTGCTGTCCGTGTGTGTAACATCCGCGATCCTGGATAAGGACCGTCGGGACGGCCATGGTTCGAGGAAACGAACCAGCCGGTCTTAGGACCTTAAGGCAAGCGTTCCATGGCCAAGATAGAAGGTTAAGGACGTCAGGATGCTGAGACTTAACCTTATAAGAGAAAGAAGTCAGCTAGAAAAAGCTGTACATAAGCTGGGCGATGCTTACGGGAAGCTCGATCAGCTAGACATAGCTCGGTCAAGCTCAGCCTAGCTCGTTCCAAGTTAAGTCAGCTCAACCAGCTGGACTACTAGCTCACTCAGCTGAGGCAGCTGGGAGTCAGCTCATCTCAGCTCGACGGACTGTTTGGGTTTCGGGCCGATGGTCCGGGTCTGGGTCAGTGGCGGGCCATGAGGTCCGGCCATGTGGTCCATGAGTCGTTGGGCTCTTGTGGACAGGCCGTGGGCTTGGGTATCAAGCCTGGGCTTGGGTTGTACGTGCCTATAAGGTCTGGAACCTTCCATTTCCGAACAGGTACGATCTGGACCGTTGATTGTAATCGATGCCCAAGATCTGTCCCAAAAGGATGCTTCGAAGGGATGTGTCCCTTCACACATGACCTTTGGTTGCCTATATATAGGATGCACGACCAGAGATCAAGGCATTCAGTATTATTCAGTCTCATTCTGTCTGAGACAAAGGACACACGTCCTAAACAAAGGGATCCCTCAATGAGAACCGAGGATCCAAGCCGGAAAAGGCTCGGTTGTGGTGGTTTAGTATCTCCGGCAAGGAGAACGGTTTAGGAGAGAGGAGGCCGTGTGGTTATGGATACCCAAGGCATAGAGAAAGGTCTGGAGAAGGACTCCAACCCCGTGGTTCAGTCAGATAGGGTCAGTGGGGTCACCACCAACTCATCGGCTAAGACCATCGGACAGTCTGAACCGGTCTAGCCATGGGCGTTTGGATTGTGTCCTATTCTTCTTATTCTTTTCATCTATTTATTCTTCTACTCCTCCTGTACATTGGCGTGGCCTTGTTGATGTGTTGGGATTGGTAATAACCGTGGTTCTGGTTGAGTAATGCGGTCGCGGTCCATAACCGACGAGTTGGCGCGCGCATGATCTGACTGGGCTCAGGTGATCCGATTGGATAGGGGCGGTTCTGTTCTGTTCTGAACGGCTGCAACCCTACCCTGAACAGTCACAATGGTTCATGACTTGTGTAGGTTAAGGCCGTGTCCTTTGGCCATAGGCCGGACACACGCACGGACCAGACAGTCCCTACGGACGGTTAGGTCGAATGGTTGGAACATCGGAATGGGTGCGAGTTGCCAAGGGTCATGAGTTGCCAAGAGGCACGTGTGTCCAAAGGGTACTAGTTCCCAAAAGGTGTGAGTTCCAAACGGTACCATTGGTTCAAGGCTTAGGCCGAACCAAGTGGACAGTCTGCGGCTGCATAGTCGAACGGACAGACGGTTAGTTTAACCGGAGTGTTGTGTCGCAAGGTCTGATTCGTTGCAAGGCAATCCGTTTTGGTCTTGGGCCTTACTCTGTGGTATGGATCCAGGCTTTGGGTCGGATCAGGTAAGAAGGTCCGTGAGCCTTTGGGCCGATCGCACCTAGATCTTAACCAAACGGTTAGACGAGACTATGGATGATCCAGCTATGGTTGGATGGTTCTAGCCGCAAAGGCTAAGTGCGATATATTACAATCAACTTTGGGTTGGTGAGTAGGATAGGCGCCATATGCCTTATGTAGGGCGTAGACCCACATGATGGCAATGGAAGGCCGGTTATATCAGTACATGCTAAGTGGACGATGGCTTATCAAGTCTAGTGGTCGGATCATGTTTCATGACGATGGTTCGATGGCCAAACACTAGTATGGATATTCACGTTGCTGGAGTAAGAGTATTGATGTGATGCTTCTAGATATCAACCTTGGTGTTGATAGCTTCGAGATTGGCTAAGTGTCATGACGAAGTGTGTGGCTAGTACTATGTGTCGTAGACCATAGATACTGAGCCTAAGTGTGATTGTTCAAGGAAGGCCGTGTAAGATCTGATCATGGTTGAGTATGGACGACCTGACCTCTGAATGATGGTTCAAGGTGTCGGTACTAACCTGATTAATGAATGCATCGGTTGGTATGAACAAGTCATATATGTTGTCTGGGTTAAGTCCCAAGGCCGGTCAGCCAGATGATGACTCATCAGTTCCAAGTCATGTGAGGATGGTTGGTTGATTGACTTAGGATCTCATGAGCTTTGTCAGTCCAGAAGATGGACTTGGTACTATTGCCTATAAGGCAAAAGGATTTCGGATTGTGCTTGAGCCGAGATAGGCCAAATACATATCCTTATCCTTTCGAAGACTTCTCAAAGGTTACTTATGTCTGTGGGGATGGTTGGTTGAATGACTAAGTACCTAGGGGAGTTGTTTGATGCAGGAGTCAAGATAAGGACCTTAAGTAAGATCATTGGGTGATCGTGGTCCAGCTGTTAAGCAAGAGCAATTCAAGTCAATGGAGGACCGATGAGCTAATAAGCTCCATAGATGTGGCAAAGGTATGATCTAGCATTTACTTATGTAGATCTAGATAGAATGGTTTAGGGGAATGGAACCTCAGAATCGTATGGCTTGGTTTGGGTTTAGGATTGACCTTTAAGCTAATTGGTAGTTGAGTAAACTGCCAAGGCTAAGGTGATTCGACCAGACAAGTGTTAGATTGGTTTTAGACCAATGGTTAATTAGAGAATAATCCGCTGCGTATCTGTTGAAAGGATCTAGGCTATTAATGACTAGGGAAGTCTTTAGCTAAGGTTTAAGTTAGCCCTCGCCTTTAGGCGATATTATAAATAAAGGGCAAAAATTAAGAGGTTCGGCCAGGAAGTGGACCGAGCGACGTGAGGCTTCGACCACGGCCTAGTCGGCCGTGATCGGGTCTTACAAGTTGGTATCAGAGCATGCTTGATCCTGTTTAGGACAACCTCTATGATGAGTTCCAAACCGAAATTATTTCCAAAAACTATGATGACTATGAAACCTTAGTTGGGGTGAGCCAAGAAAGAGTTGAGGTAAGCTAGGGTATCATGCTTGTGAATGTGGGAATTCTAAGATGAACCGGCTTAGCCAAGATACATTTTCAAGGGCAAGAACCTAAAAACCGAAAGGTTGGTCGATCTAGTATGTAGAAGTAATAGACGGGTTGGAAGGGATGGAAGCAATGCAAGACTTGTTATGTATGACCTAAACAAGGGAAGTAACATGGACCAGAGAGTGGCTTAGGTTGAAATAAACGTGCAGCATTCTACTGAAGTTAAGTGTTATCCCTTGATGGTCGTTCATAATAAGTAAAGCATATGCAATATTAAAATCTGACTCAAGGGATACACTACATGACCAGTACACGAGTGGACTTCTGATCAGATGGATCAGTTAGGACTCGGTATAAGTTAAGATAGGTTTCCATTGATCGAGTCAGATGGATGAATCAATTCCATCTGAATCCGTCCAAAGAAACAATTGAGGAAACTCAGGGTGTTCGTTCCAATCATTGGAAGAACATGATGTTAAGTATCTTAGTATGATGGGGATTGAGGTATATTATAATGCTGTTGTGAATGGTGTCAGCATTCGCAATAGTAAGACGCTTTGGAGAATGGTATGGGACGTTTTACAAATGTGTGATTAAACCAAAATCCTACATCCTAGGTACCCAACTGGAAGTGGAACGGGTGGCTTTGTTGGAGTCTAACTTGGCTGAAGAAGCTAAGCTTAAGGCTAAGCCACAGTCTGGCCCATCGGGCAAGACTAATGATAAAAGAGAAAATGGGACCTGGTGGACGGAGGTGAGACTCTGGTTGCCGACCTGCGTGTTCCAAATGTGGACGGAACCATCCGGTGAGTGCTGGAAGGCCAAGGGGGCTTGTGTTTGTTGTGGCAGCATGGACCATGGGTTCAAAACTGTCCTCGACTGAACCCGTCTGGTAGAAGCGGCCAGATGACTTGTTTCCATTGTGGCCAGCAAGGACATTTCCATCGGAGTGTCCCAAGCTGCAAGGAAGTCAGGGGAAGGGCCGTGGAGACACAGGCAAGGCGTCCAAGGCAAACCAACCACAACACCGAGGGTGTATGAACTGTCACAAGATGACGGAACTTCCGGATCTTTTTATTCGATCTCTGGCAATCTCTAAATTTATCTTTTTACATTCAAGTAGTAATGCTTGGTCTGGAACCTAGAATAGGTCTAGGGGATTCTGATGGGGGTCTCTGATAGGAACCCTCATGTTGGTGGTGTAAAAACCCACGTACTTTCCGACGCAGGGGCTACGCATAGGTTTTGTGAGTCCGGGACTGGTCGGAAAGGGTCTGTTCTGTCTGTACGCAGGTGATAATTTTGGGATAGTGAGGGCAGTCAGTGGGCAAGCCAGGAACTCACTAGGTCTCATGTCGAATATCCCAGTGCAGATCCAGGGAAAGGTCTTCCCTGTGAATCTGGTCTGTTGTCCACCTAAAGAATCACGAGATGATCCTAGGTATGGACTGGTTGGGAAAGTATCGGGCCACTCTCGATTGCCAAGAGGTCTTGTGCAATTGGAGACTGGGCTTCATCATCCGTACCAGTACCAATGTCTGTGTCCGGCTCAAGAGAAAATAGTGGTTTCAGCAGTTCGAGCGATTCGGATGTTGGAACAGGGTTGTCAGTCCTTTTGGCTACAATTACCAATACAGAGCCTGGCAGTTCTGTCTGTCTGAAAGACCTTTCTGAGGATTCGTTGGTGTCCGAGTTTCCAGATGTGTTCTGTTCGCTACAGGGTGTCCCCCCTGATAGGTCTGATCCATTTATGATTGAACTGGAACCAGGGACAGTTCCGCTGTCCTAGCGTCCTTCTTTGGCTCCGGCCGAGATGGCAGAGCCAAAGTGACCATGTCCAAAGAGGGGACCATGGTCGCATACAAACCAAGTCAGAGTTTGACCTACGGTTGAGATTGATCAAGTCCAGTAATGGATGAGGATCAGGCCACGACCTATTCGGAGATGGACCTATGGTCGGGGTGAAACGGTCAAGTCCCTGAGTGGACCAGGACCGGAATACGATCACATCGTAAATGGACCAGGATCGAATTATGACAAAGTCCAGTGAAGGACATAAGTCAAGTCTGAGGCGTTTTTAGTCTGGAGGGACAAGATCGCAATGTGGCCAAGCCTGAAAAGGTTGTGGCCGTTAAGGGGATGATCCACACGTTGTGGCTGAGGTCATGAACCTTTATTTGTCCATGAAGGACAAAATAACCATAACAATCTGTTAGGACTTGTTGTAGGACGGGCAGCCCCTAAGATTGGAACAAGTTCGTGAGGACTTGACTGGTACATCGAAGTGGTCATTTGGTGGTTTGAATCAAGCTTGTTCTATCTCTCTGATCAAGACTAGAATAAGTTCGGTTGGAATATTTTGTCTTGGGACAAGGTATAATCATCACCGGATTCGAGGACGAATCCATTACAAGTGGGGGAGACTTGTCACGCCCCCAATCCTGGAAAGGATTGTCGGACAGCCATGGTTCGAGGAAACGTACCAGCCAGTCTTAGCATCAAGGCAAGCGTTCCATGGTCAAGAAAGAAGGTTAAGGACATAAGGAAACTTAGACTTAACTTTATAAGAGCTAAGAGACAGCTAGGACGAGTAAGATAAGATGGTACTGAGGAAGTAGACGAGTAGCTCGGCCAGCTCAACGAAGCTAGGTTTAGTTCACTCCAGCTCAGCCCTACTAAGTCAGCTCCACTAGCTGGACTACTAGCTCACTCAGCTGAGGCAGCTGGGAGTCAGCTCATCTCAGCTAGACGGACTGTTCGGGTTTAGGCCGATGGTCCGGGTCCGGGTCAGCGGGCTGTGAGGTCCTGCCATGAGGCCATGGGCTGTTGG
Organism: Brassica rapa; assembly: GCF_000309985.2. NCBI lineage: Eukaryota > Viridiplantae > Streptophyta > Magnoliopsida > Brassicales > Brassicaceae > Brassica > Brassica rapa. The sequence continues at coordinate 99,695 of NW_022610799.1, forward strand.
GTCTTTGGACAAGGCCGTGGGCTAAGTCCAGGAGGCCTGGGGGTGGGTTGGGCTTGTGACCGACCCCAAACCCAATCAGAAAGGGCGAAGGGATGCAAGTGGCCGAAAGGGGACAACCCTTGGCCGATGGTGCCCATTCGCTAGCAAGTCGTGCCTGTTCGTGGGGCAAGACTTACCCCTTCGTTTCTATAAAATATGGGGGCTATTCCTGTTGATTTCATTATCCATTCCAGAGTAAAATGCTCATAGAAAAAACGTTTAGAGAGAGAGAGAGAGTCCAGGCCAAGAGATCGGCCAGAAAAGGGCCGGTCGTGGTGGTTTAGTATCTCCGGCAAGAAGAACGGTTTAGTAGAGAGAGGAGGCCGTGTGGTTATGAATACCCAAGGCATATAGAAAGGTCTGGAGAAGGACTCCAAAGCCGTGGTTCAATCCAACAGGGCAGTGGGGTAACCACCGACTCATTGGCTAAGACCATCGGACAGTCCGAACCGGTCTAGCCATGGGCGTTGGTTGTGTCCATTCTTCTTATTCTCTTTCATCTAGTTTTTCTTCTACTCCTTCCTGTACATTGGCGTGGCTTTTGTTATGTGTGGGATTGGTTATAACTGTGTTCTGGATTGAGTAATGGGTCGCGGTCCATAACCGTCGAGTTAGGTGCGCGCATGGTCTAAACCGGCCCTCAGGTGATCCGATTGGATAGGGGCGGTTCTTTTGTTCTGAACGGTTGCACCCTTCCCTGAACAGTCACAATGGTTCATGACTTGGTAGGTTAAGGCGTGGTCCTTTGGCCATAGGGCGGACACACGCACGGACCAGACAGTCCATACGGACGGTTAGGTCGAACGGTTTGGAGCATCTGAACGGGTGTGAGATGCCAGGGTCATGAGTTGTCAAGAGGAACGAGTGTCCAAAGGGTACTAGTTCCCAAAGGGTGTGAGTTCCAAACTGTGCCATTGTATTCAAGCTTAGGCCGAACGAAAACAAGTGGACAGTCCGCGGCTGCATAGTCGAACGGACGGACGGTTAGTTTACACGGAGTGTTGTGTCGCAAGGTTGATTGGTGCAAGGCAATCCGGTTTGGTCTTGGGCCTTACTCTGTTGGTATGGATCCAGGCTTTGGGTCGGATCAGGTAAGAAGGTCCGTGAGCCTTTGGGCCAGACTTATACTGGTCGATCGCACTAGATCTTAACCAGACGGTTAGACGGGACTATGGACGATCCGGCTATGGTTGGATGGTTCTGGCCGCAAAGGCTTAATGGGATATCTTACAATCAACTTTGGGTTGGTGATTAGGATAGGCCCATATGTCTTATGTAGGGAGTAACCTACATGATGGCAATGGAAGGCCGGTTATATCCGTACATGCTAAGTGGATGATGGTTATCAAGTCTAGTGGTCGGATCATGTTTTCATGACGATGGTTCGATGGCCGAACACTAGTAGGATAGTCACGTTGCTGGAGTAAGAGTATTGATGTGATGCTTCTAGATATCAACCTGGTGTTGATAGCTTCGAGATTGGCAAAGAGTCATGACGAAGTGTGTGGCTAGTATTATGTGTCGTAGACCATAGATACTGAGCCTAAGTGTGATTGTCAAGGAAGGCCATGTAAGATCTGATTATGGTTGAGTAGACGACCTGACCTCTGGATGATGGTCTAAGGTGTCAGTACTAACCTGATTAATGATGCATCGGTTGTATGATACAAGTCATATCTGTGTTGTTGGTAAGTCCCAAGGCCGTCAGACAAGATGATGACTCATCAGTTCCAAGCCATGGAGGATGGTTGGTTGATTGACTTAGGATCTCATGAGCTTTGTCAGTCCAGAAGATGGACTGGGTACTATTGCCTATAAGGCAAAGGATTTCGGAGTGTGCTTGAGCCGAGATAGGCCAAATACATATCCTTATCCTTTCGAAGACTTCTCAGAGTTACTTATGTCTGTGGGGATGGTTGGTTGAATGACTAAGTACCTAGGGGAG
>NW_022610800.1:12500-15000 GCF_000309985.2 Brassica rapa
AGAGACAAAAGGTACTTCATAAATCTCATAATGCAAAACGCAAAGGTACATACCATTGCGGGTGAGGCAAGCCTGATTGAAGGTCACGGCCAAGCCTATGTGATGATGCCTAATGGCACTCACCTAGAGATCAAAACCGCCCTGTATTCCCCAAGCTCTAGAAGAAGCTTATTGAGTTTCAAGGATATAAGGTTAAACGGTTTTCACCTTGAAACATGGGAAGAAGGAAACAATGAGTTCCTTAACATAATTTCGATCACCAAGGGCAACAAGAAGATCCTAGAGTCTATACCCGCAATGCGTACTGGTCTATACTATACACGGATCAGTATGATCGAGGCAAATGCCTCCGAGCTATTCACTTTATGGCATAACCGGCTTGGCCATCCCGGAACAAGCATGATGCGAAAATTGATAATGAATTCACAAGGGCACATGATCAAAGGAGTTATCCCATATAAGAATCTCACGTGTGCAGCATGTGCACAAGGGAAACTCATTACTAGGCCATCACCAGCCAAGGTTAACAAAGAAACCTTAAACTTTCTGGAAAGGATTCAAGGAGACATATGTGGACCAATACACCCACCTTGTGGGACGTTTAGATATTTCATGGTCCTCATTGATGCATCGACCAGATGGTCGCATGTATGCCTACTATCCACTAGGAATCTAGCCTTTGCACGGCTCCTTGCCCAAATGATAAGGCTGAGAGCACACTTTCCAGATTTCCCTCTTAAGACTATACGTCTAGACAATGCTGGTGAGTTTACGTCCCAAGCGTTTAATGAATATTGTATGTCCATGGGGGTAAGAATAGAGCACTCCGTGGCACATGTCCATACACAGAACGGCTTGGCCGAATCATTCATTAAACGGATCCAGCTGATAGCCCGGCCACTGCTTATGAAGTCTCAACTTCCGGTATCAGCATGGGGACATGCGGTTTTACATGCAGCAGAACTGATTCGCATCAGGCCATCTAGTGAACATATATATTCACCATCCCAACTACTTACGGGTCATGAGCCAGACGTGTCCCACATCAAGACATTCGGATGTGCCGTCTACATTCCAATTGCTCCACCACAGAGAACTAAGATGGGACCACAGAGGAGGATGGGAATATACGTAGGATATGATTCCCCAAGCATTATCAAGTATCTTGAGCCAACAACCGGTGATTTGTTTAAGGCCAGATACGAGGACTCACAGTTTGATGAGTCCACATATCCGTCCTTAGGGGGAGATAACAGCCGGTTGATTTCAAAAGATTTAGAATGGTTTACACCATCAACATCTTGGCAAGATCCTCGGACTAGAGATTGTGATCTAGAAGTCCAAAAGATTATACATCTACAAGAGCTAGCTAATAAGTTGCCAGAAGCATTTACTGACCCAAATAGAATGACACTATCACACAACCCGGCTTGTAATGCACCCATTAGATTGAACGTCCAAGATGGACAATGTCAAGTGGCTACAGAGTCTAAGCAACGTTTAAAACGTGGTAGACCAATTGGTTCCAAAGATAAACAGCCTCGGAAGTCCAAGAGAGGTGCTGGATCCGAGAGCATCAAAGAAACCGTCCAGGACATAGATGGGCCGGTCGAGCCGACCAGAACGGCCGAGCCATGCGTACCGGCCACACCCGATGATCCGGCCGTTCCTCAAAGTGAGGTCCGGGACGCTGGGCTTCACGGGACAGAAGGGCCGGACAATCAAGAGATCTCTATAAACCATGTAATGTCCAGGAAACAATGGAACAGAAAAGATATCAACGTTGATGATTTATTTGCATACAAGGTAGCACTTGAGATCATGGATAAAGATGAGGATCTAGAACCCACGTCCATACAAGAATGCATGCTAAGATCAGATTGGATCAAATGGAAAGAAGCTATAAACGTGGAGTTAGAATCATTGAGAAAGAGAGGCGTTTTTGGCCCTATAAGATTGACACCAAGAGATGTCAAACCAGTGGGATATAAATGGGTCTTTGTAAGAAAGAGAAACGAGAAAGGAGAAGTAGTGAGATACAAAGCACGGCTTGTAGCACAAGGATTCTCCCAAAGACCTGGAATAGATTATGAGGAGACTTACTCCCCTGTGGTGGATGCAACTACACTAAGGTATCTAATCAGTCTGGCAGTGAAAGAAAACATTGACTTACGCCTAATGGATGTAGTAACTGCATACCTATATGGACCACTGGATAATGAGATACACATGAAAGTTCCAGAGGGCATTGAGCTCAAAGATAAGAAAGGTTCTCGAGAACAACATTGCATAAAGTTGAACAAAGCCTTATACGGTTTAAAGCAATCAGGTCGGATGTGGTACAATAGATTATCCGAGTACCTAATGAAAGAGGGTTATAAGAATGATCCAATAAGTCCATGTATATTCATAAAGAAGTTTGACAGCAAGGGCTACGTGATCATGTCTGTCTATGTGGACGACCTGAATATTATAGGAACCTCTGGAGAGATTTCCCAAA
>NW_022610800.1:30000-36643 GCF_000309985.2 Brassica rapa
CCGGAAATTCGTGGGAAAGATTTGAAGACACAACTTAGAGATTTTGGTGCAGAAAGAACGCCAGACGTCGGTGGACATGAGCATTTTCCGGTAGATGGTGTTGGAAACCTACATAACTGGCACAAAAAAAGTATTTTTTGGGATCTGCCATACTGGGAGGATCATCTACTAAGGCATAATTTAGATGTCATGCATATCGAGAAGAACTTTTTTGACAACCTGATGAACACGATCCTTAATGTTCAAGGTAAAACAAAGGATAATTTGAAGTCAAGACTGGATTTAGTCGATATATGTGCTCGTTCAGAACTTCATGTTGATGAGAGTGGTAGGGCTCCTTTTCCCATATACCGACTTGATGCAGCGGGAAAGGATGCGTTCTTTGATTGGATTTCAAACGATGTGGAATTTCCAGACGGTTACGCATCTAATTTGCGTAACTGTATCGACAGAAAGGAAGGAAAGTTTACTGGCTTGAAAAGCCATGATTGCCATGTAATGATGCAGCGTCTCCTTCCGTTTGCCTTCAAGGAACTATTACCACGAAATGTTCATGAAGCAATTGCAGGGATAAGTGGTTTCTTCCGCGATTTATGCACAAGATCAGTGACTCTTGAAGGTATTGAAAATTTGAAGACTAACATAGCTGTGATTCAGTGCAACCTTGAGAAGATATTTCCTCCCTCATTTTTTGATGTTATGGAGCATCTTGTTATTCACCTGGTAAGAGAATTGGAGCTTGGTGGTCCTGTGCAGTATAGATGGATGTATCTGTATGAGCGGTATATGTTCCATTTGAAGAAGATGGTGAAAAATTTAAGTAGGGTGGAAGGGTCTATAGTCGCACAGATGATCAATGAAGAAACTTCAAACTTTGCCGAGTACTACTTTCCAGCAGAAGTTCAGACCAAAAACAGAAGACCTGCTCGGCATGATGATAGAGGCGAACGGGCAACATATCATTGGAAGGTTCCAGACATTTTCACAGACGTTGGACGACTTAGCGGAAAACCAAAAGACCGTCGACTTACTGATCAGGAGCGCAGTCATTTGCAAACATATTTACTCACCAACTGCGAAGATGTTCTTCAATATGAAAGGATTTTCATGGCAGAAAAGCGGTTAGAATATAGATACGCCACAGAGGACGAACTAGAAGAAATGAAGCAGAGAGAATTTGGTGGATGGATGTTTACCTATGTGAGTGATGGTTTGGCCAGAGGTGAAACATTTGACGATTGGATACGCGAGATGGTCGTTGGACCAAACTTTGTTGTGAAGTCATATCCGAGATTTTGTACTCGAGGATATGCATTCACAACTCAGAAGAGGAGACGTTCGAGTACGACTTACGATGCTGGTGTTTGTTCTGCATCAGGAGATGATGTATACTACGGACACATAAATGAGATTTTGGAAATCAAGTATTTGGGCATGGTTGGATTGCGCTGTACTGTTTTCTATTGTGACTGGCACGACAACACTCCAGATCGAGGTGTGAGAACAGATGCATTTGGTGTTACATCAGTAAATTCAAGACGGAAGCTGCAATATTATGATCCTTTCATTCTTGCTTCTCAGGCCGATCAGGTTTGTTATATCAAGTACCCCCGGGTAAGGAACAGAGATGATCCATGGGTTACTGTTACAAGACTCAACCCGAGAGGCCGAGTTCAGGGAAGTTCTGAGCTGGAAGACCCACTACAACCAAGCACATCCGGCAACTTAAGTGCAGCAGAAGATTTAGGTGGAGTTGGCCTTGTAGTCGATTTAACTGACTTCGGAGAAGAAGCCGCCGTTCACGAAGAGGATGAACCAGTGATTGGAGAGTTTCACCAAGATCCAGATTCAGATTCATCTGGTGATGACGACTCGGAAGAAGACTAGCCTCGACCTTTTTTTTTTTTTTTTTTAAAGGAAAATTTCGAGGAAATTCCGAGGACAGATAGGTTTTCCTCGGAATTTCCTCGGAATAGATCTTCTCGATTGAAAACCCCAAGTTCCTCGGAATTCTGTCGGAAAATTCCGAGGAAATTCCGAGGAACTCTTTATGTTTGTCGGAATTTCCTCGGAAAATACCGAGGAAATTCCGAGGAGATGGGGATTTGATTATAGATTCTTTTTCCTCGGAATCTCCTCGGTATATTCCGAGGAAATTCCGACGAACATAAGGATTTCCTCGGAATCTCCTCGGTATATTCCGAGGAAAATCCGAGGAACTGGGGGTTTTAAATCGAAAACAACGTTTTACGGATTGAATAACACGTATATAACCTTCATTAAGTGTCATAACCAGATTATGATGTTTGGAACTATGAACTTTGGTGTTTTATCCAATAACAAACACTTTTACGATTGCATGAACGAAAACCACACAACGTAAGAGAAACACTTATACACTTTAATAAACGGTAAAGGGAATACTTAGAATTATTTTTGAAATTGTGTTATTTCATGGTTTATGATCATCTATACAAAGAATCCTCAATGGTATGCATTATAATTGTATAAGAAATGAAATACGGCGAAAATAATCGATGTTTTAAAACCCCAAACCCTGGTTCCTCAGAATTTCCTCGGAGATTACCGAGGGTATTCCGAGGAAACTGGATTCGTCGGAATATTTTCATCTAACCGGGTAAACGAAGCCGCCAAATATTTCGGGAAAATTGAATCATAGAATTCCGAGGAAATTCCGACGGAAGTATAAAATATTTCCGCGGAAATTCCGACGGATATTTTCCGTCGGACGCCTCATAAGATTAGGGCGAGCCCGATCTTCTTCCCCATTTCTCTCTTCTCTCCGCGCCGCTGCACATCTCCTCTCGCGATTCCGGCGATTTCCGGCGATTCCACCGTTCTCTCTCCCGTTTTTCCGGCGATTCTCCCCTAATCCTCCCCCATAATCATGTAAGAACCCTATCCCACTCTTTTAGGTTAGATTTGTATGGTTTTTAAGTAGATTTGATGATTTTGGAATGAGATTTATAGATTTTGTTAGGGTGAATGGTAGATTTGTGTAAAATGGAGTTTGATTATGTATTTCACTTGATTTGAATTTTTTTTTTAGTTTTTATCAATTTTGTGGTTATAAAAATCGAATTTGAAATATATATATATATATTGAAAACGTTTTTTGTATAAAAATCTATTTTTGCATTTTAAATTCATTTATAAATTATTAAACATTTTAAAATCTATAAAACTTTTTTAAGATTAAAAATCATTTATATAATATTTAAAACTTTTTTTTGTATTTTATATGTAAAATATAAATTTATTATTTATTAAACATTTTTAAAATTTTTAAACTATTTTTATTTATTAAAACTTTTTTTTGTAATTAAAAATGATTTATAAATTTATTAAACATTTTTAAAATCTATAAAACTTTTTTAAGATTAAAAATCATTTATATAATATTTAAAAACATTTTTTTTGTATTTTATATGTAAAATATAAATTTATATATTTATTAAACATTTTTAAAATTTTTAAAGTATTTTTTATTTATTAAAACTTTTTTTATTAATTATTAAACTATTTATATTTTTTGATTAAAAACTATGTTTTTAAACTATTTTTAATTTAAACTGTTTTTTTTAATTAAAATTATTAGAACTAATTTTTAAATATGTTTTTTTTTAATTTACAGGTCTAATGATGATCAGATCCGGCCTCGCCAGCGTCGTAGCCGGGGTGGTATGGGGAGCCAGTCTCGGGGTTCTTCCAGCCATGTTCAAGATTCCGTTTCGCCCCACAGCTCATACCAAACATCTCCCTCTCCATTACTCGCTCCTGCTGCTCCCTCTCCCGCTGCTGCACCCGCTCCTGGTCCCGCTGCTGCACCCGCTCCTGGTCCCGCTGCTGCACCTGGTCCTCTGGGAGTGATGAGGGTTGCGGAGTTGGTTCGACAGCCCGGTCGTGACCATCTTCCCTATCTCACTGAGTATCCACATGGACATGGTCAAACATGGTAATTTAAACTTTTATTTTTTAAACTATTTTTAATTTTTAAACTATTTTTTTATTAATAATTTATTTTTTTTGTTAGGTTCAACCGATCCGGGAACGGGATCAGCGCATGGATCAACCGTATGATGTACTCGGCCCTCGACAGCGGACATCCGACTTTCACTCACTTCCCTGTCGAGAAGCAGCATCTGTGGTTTCAGCAGTTTGCGGTAAGTATTCTAATTTTTAAATTATATTTTTTATATTATTAAAACTATTTTTTGTAATTATTAAACTATTTTCTATATTTATTAGACATTTTAATATTATTAAAACTTATTTTTGTAATTATTAAACTAATTTATATATTTATTAGACATTTTAAATATTATTAAAACTTATTTTTGTAATTATTAAATTATTTTTTTAATTATTAAACTATTTTTTATTTATTAAACGACGATTTTTGTAATTTTTAAACTATTATATTTTTGTGCTTAAAAACTATTTTTAAACTATTTCAGCAAGAATTCAACTGGAATGCCGATGATACGCTCTCTATCTATCACCATTTTGTCCATAAAGTTATGGACAACTATGGGAAGCAGATGTACGAGTGGAAGAAGAAGTGGGAAGTAAACAAGGTAGTTTTTAATTTATTAACAATTTTTAATTTATTAAACTATTTTTAAAATTATTAAACTTTTTTTTTTTAAATTAAAAGGTCCCAAAGTCGATGAACGGCACGGTCTGGAAGGAGTTGTGTGCGCATTGGGATAAAGAAGAGACGAAAGAAACTTCTTCCACCAACTCCAACAACCGCAGGAGCGACCGTAAAGGAAAGGGCATCTACAAGCATAACTTGGGTGCTCAATCTATTGCCACTCTGGCGGATCGCATGGTAAGCTCAACCGCTTTTTCTTCAATTATTTAAGTTTCAGAATTTTATTTTTTTGCATTTTCAAATCTCTAATGTTTGTCTAATTTATTTTTTTTCAAGGCGGAAGAAAATGAAGGCCACCCAGTTGATGATCTCGCCCTTATGAAAAGGGCGTATACCAACAAGAAGACCGGCCAGATTGATGATGGTCTTGTGAGGGACGTGGTCGACCTGGTCCAGACTCAGGTGTATGACGAAGTGTCTCAGCTTCAAACCGATGATGACGATTCGACGGCCTCGACCAACTTGTCTCGGGTTCGAATCAACGAAATCGTTGAATCGGTAAGTTTTTTTTTTTTAAAAGTTCAATTTAATTATTTCTTGATTTTTATTTTATCATCAATTTAAATTATCTTAACTTCGTTTTATTTATATTTCAGTCGGTTCCAAAGAAAAAGGGACGTTTGGTCGGTTTGGGTCGTCGCTCCCGGTCGGCTGCTCCTTCTTCTGCACCACATGCGTATGTTGATCCAGAAGTTCTTACGGCTCAGCTGAAGGACAAGGATGATCGGATATCTGCGTTGGAGGCTCAGATGGCAGCTCAACAGGCGGGCTATGAGACCCAGAAGAGGCTGAACGAGCAGATGATGGACATGATGAAGAGGATGTACCCGAACGAGACGTTCCCGAACATTCAAGACCCGTAGTTTTTTTTTTTCCAAAAACTCTGAATGTTTTATTTAAATTTGAATATTATCTACTATGTTTTATTTTATGTTTTATTCAATTTTAATTTTAAATTTTAAAAATTTTAATTTTTTTCCAAAAAAAATAATTTTAAAAAAAAATAAATTTTTTAAAAAATAATTTTTTTCAAAATTCCGAGGGAATGGAGGTCCTCGGATAATTCCGAGGAACTTTTATCCCTCGGTAAATTCCGACGAACATTAAGTTCCTCGGAATTGTCTGAGGGAAAGGATTCCTCGGAATTTTCCGAGAAACTCAATTCCCTCGGAAAATTCCGAGGGAAGAAAGTTCCTCGGAAATTTCCGAGGAACAAATGTTCCTCGGAATTTTCCGAGGAACAAATGTTCCTCGGAATTTTCCGAGGAACTTTCTTCCCTCGGAATTTTCCGATAAATATTCCGAGAAATATTTCGTCGAAACTTCCGAGGATTGGACCATCGGAATTCCTTCGGTATTTTCCGAGGAACCTTCCGACGAACATTGTGTCCTCGGAGTTTCCTCGGAATTTTGTTTCCTCGGAATTCCGTCGGAAAATTCCGACGGAATTCCGAGGAATTATGAATTTCCGAGGAGTTATTTCCGAGGACTTTTTTCGTCGGTATGTCCTCGGAATAACGTTATTCCGACGACATACCGACGATTTTTTCCCTCAGTATCCCGATGTTTTCTTGTAGTGTCAGTCCACGGGAAGGGCCAGCATGCTGATATGTGTGGTCAGCATGCTGATATGAGTTCAGTACACGGATCAGTACACGGATCAGTCCACGGGAAGGGCCAGCATGCTGATCTGTGTACTGACATGGTGCATCAGTTGTCCAAAATCAGTACACGGACAGTCCACGGGAAGGGCCAGCATGCTGATATGTGTGGTCAGCATGCTGATATGAGTTCAGTACACGGATCAGTACACGGATCAGTACACGGATCAGTCCACGGGAAGCATGCTGATCTGTGTGGTCAGCATGCTGATATGAGTTCAGTACACGGATCAGTACACGGATCAGTCCACGGGAAGGGCCAGCATGCTGATCTGTGTGGTCAGCATGCTGATATGAGTTCAGT
>NW_022610801.1:0-43837 GCF_000309985.2 Brassica rapa
GATTTGAAGGATCTCACATCAGATAAGGCTGGAGTCTTAAGAATCATTTTGGAAGGTCTCCTGGTATCAAGATGAACCAGGATCAATCCACAAGAAGTGGAAGACAAGTGAAGAGAGCTCAACTGCACAAAGTGAGCTGCTCCCAAACACCTCACCTTGATCATGAGGGGGAAGTGAACCTGAAACTCAAGAAAATGGCCAAGAAGGAGTCGGCTGAGTGAGGAAGGAGGAGAGTTCAACTCAGGTTCTCATCATCAAGGTGAGCAAGACCAAGGAGAGGAAGAACATCAGAGTGAAGCACAAGAACCGACTACACAAGATGAGCCAGTTCAAGAGCAGAACAACAGTATTGAGGAGAAGCACAAGGCTGAGAAAGGATCCTTCCTCTTGGGTAAACACGCGAGTGTACTACAATGCCCAAGCAGTGGAGCATCCTTCTCAAGTCGTGTGTTCATTTGCTCAATACCCTGAAGAACATTGTTGCCTTCATGGTTAACTTGGATGAGAATTACATTCCAAGAAGCTATGAAGAAGCAATCAGGATAAAGAATGGAAGGAGTCAGTTGGAGCTGGGAGGAGCTATGATCAAGAATGATACATGGTATGAGAGTGAGCTACCAAAAGGAGAAGAAGGCTTGTTAACTAGTAGGTGGATATTCACAATCAAGTATAAGGCAGATGGAAAGATTGAGAGAAAGAAGTCAAAGGCTGGTTGCAAGAGGTTTCACTCAAACTTATGGGAAGATTACATAGAAACCTTTGCACCAGTAGCTAACTACATACAATCCCGGATTGTGTTAAGCTTGGCTGGAATCTCGGATGGGGGGTTATGGCAAATGGTGTGAAGAATGCCTTTATACAAGTGAACTTGAGGATGAAGTTGTATATGCATCCCCCTCCAGGCCTTGAACACTTAGTGAATATCACTTTTGAGTGATGTAAACTATAATCTGAGTTTAGATAAGAATAGAGAAGAGATTAGAGAGATTTAAGAGATTAAGAGACTAAATGAGAATCATTGTAAAAAGTATAGAGAGATTGATTTGTTTAGAACTGTCTGATCTTTATTAATGATGAGAGACTACAATATATAGTGAGGCTACAAGAGACACAAGGGTTTTCGAAATCACACTATTACAATGGATAGGATTCTACTTTAATTCAAACTGTCCAATTAGCTTATCCTTTGATGTAAAGCACCTTTAGCTTTATCCAGCAAGTGACAGCCTGTATTAAGCTCTTCCTTATCCATCTTTAACGTAAACCAGTGTGGTAGAAGATCAGTGTTACTTCCCTAAGTTACCGTGGCATGGTAACTTCCCTTTGGTGAGTTTGATCGACCCTAATGGTACGGCCAGTACGGCCAGTACGGCCTGTACGGCCTGTACGGCTTAGGTCGACCCAAACTCATTCCTCTCCAACTCCTTACTCTTTCCCAACCTCATCTATTACTCTCAACACTTCTCATCATCCAATGCCTTCATATTAACACTCCCCCTCAAGCTTAGCTTTGTGAAAGCCTAAGCTTGGATGGCTATGAGATCTTCCTCATTAAAAACCTCACCAAGGAAAACCCATTGGGACAAAACCTTGATGAGGGAAAAAGAAAAAGAGACCCTCACAGCCAAGAGGATCAGCTCCTTCTCTTCCCAAGATCAATGAGGCCCAACCTGATGTGAATGGACTCCATTGTCTTCTGTCTTGCGCCTTGGTGAACACATCAGCCAACTGATCTTCACTTCTGTGTAGCATGGCAGGATGACTCCTAGGATGATCATCTGCCTCACCTTGTGACAATCAACTTCAATGTGCTTGGTTCTCTCATGGAACACCGAGTTGGAGGCAATGTGGATGGCAGCTTGGTTATCACAGTGCATCGTCATTGGAGTGGCTTGATCAATCTCCAAATGCTTCAAGATACCTTTGATCCACACCAGCTCGTTGGTAAGCTTCAGCATAGCTCTATACTCAGCTTCTGCACTTGAGCAAGACACCACCTTCTGCTTCTTACTCTTCCAAGTAACCAAGTTGCCTCCAATGAATGTGCAATAGCCTGTGGTTGATCTCCTGTCTGCTCTATCACCAGCCCAATCCGCATCACAGTATCCAACCACTTCAGTGCTCCCATTGCAACCCATCCATACTCCTTGATCAGGTGAGCCGTTGAGATACATCAAGATTCTCTCCACCATGCGCCAATGATGCTCCTTAGGCACTTGCATGTGTTGACTCACCTGATTCACAGCAAAACAAATGTCAGGCCTAGTTATGGTAAGGTAAATCAATTTTCCAACTAGCTTTCTATAGAGTTTAGGATCCTGATAGGGTTTGCTGTCTTCAATCTCCCCCTCTCGTGGGACTTTGTAGCCATCCTCCATAGGCATCCTTGCTGTCTTGCCTCCATAAGCACATGCACCTTTCAAAAGATCAAGTGTATACTTCCTTTGGGACATGAACAAACCTTCCTTGGATCTACATATCTCAATTCCAAGAAAGTATTTCATTTCTCCCAAGTCTTTAATCTCAAACATGGATTTAAGGAACTCCTTGGTTGCTATGATACCTTCCTTATCACTTCCTGTGATAATGATATCATCAACATACACAAGGAGTGCAATCATACCTGAGGGAGTGTGAGTGTGAAGAGGGTGTGGTCTAGTTCAGACTTCTTGAAGCCTCGGCCATTCAGAGTAGTACTCAGCTGTTGTACCAAGCTCTTGGTGATTGCTTCAGTCCATAGATAGCTTTCTTCAGTCTCAACACATTCCCTCTCTTCACTAAGTGTTCCAAGCCTGGAGGTGGATGCATATACACTTCATCCTCCAGCTCTCCTTGTAGGAATGCATTCTTCACATCCATTTGCCATAAGCCCCATCCAAGGTTCACAGCTAAGCTTAAGACAATCCGGATTGTGTGTAGTTTAGCTACTGGTGCAAAGGTCTCAATGTAATCTTCTCCATAAGTTTGAGTAAAGCCTCTTGCAACCAGTCTTGACTTCTTCCTCTCCACCTTTCCATCAGCCTTATACTTGATTGTGAAGATCCATCTACTAGTCACAGCCTTCTTCCCTTTTGGTAACTCACTCTCATACCATGTATCATTCTTGATCATAGCTCCTGCCTCAGCTCCAACTGATTCCTTCCATTCTTTATCCATCATTGCCTCTTCATAGCTTCTTGGTATGTAGTTCTCATCCAAGTTTACCATAAAGCACAATGTTCTTCAGGGTATTCAGCAAAGGAACACACAGCTTGAGTAGGATGCTCCACAGCTTGGGCATTGTAGTACACTCGCGTGTTTACCCAACTAGAAGGATCCTTTCTCAGCCTTGTGCTTCTCCTCAATACTGGTTGGTTCTGAACCTGCTCCTCTTGGACACTCGGTTCTGGTGCTTCAGCCTGAGCTTCTCCTTCTCCTTGGCTTTGATCACCTTGATTGTGAGAGCCTGAAACACTCTCTTCTTCTTCTTCACTCAAGCCGGTTCCATCCTGACCATCTTCTTGAGTTTCAGAGTTCCTTCCCCCCTCACGATCAAGGTGAGGTGACTGATTGGCGTCAACAGGGGCAGGAGAACTCTCCTGTTGGTTCCTCCTCCCCACATTTGGATCCTGGTTCATCTTGATACCTAGACCTTCCAAAATCAGTCTTAACGCCCCTGCCTTGTCTGATGTTAAATCCTTTAACTCCTCTTGATTCTTTTCTTCATAGTATCCTCTTGCTTCTATGAACTTTACATCTCTAGAGATTAGGACTCTTCTAGTTGCTGGATCATAGCACTTGTATCCCTTTTGTGTTGTTGAGTAGCCAATGAACATAGCCTTAGTGCTCCTTGCATCTAACTTGTTTCTCAACTCTCCTGGTACCAACACAAAGCATAAACATCCAAATACTCTCAAGTAATCCACTGATGGCTTGTGCTTGTTCAGAACTTCAAATGGTGCTTGATCCTTCAACACCTTTGTGGGAATCCTGTTGATCAAATAACAAGCAGTAGCCACAGCATCACTCCAAAACCTCTTTGGAACGTTTGCTTGGAACATCAGGGACCTAGCAACCTCCATCAGGTGTCGGTTCTTCCTCTCAGCTACCCCATTCTGTTGTGGAGTATAAGGACAGCTTGTTTGATGTAAGATCCCATGATGCTCTAGATGACTTTTGAACGCATAGCTTGTGTACTCCCCTCCATTATCTGATCTAAAAATTTTAATCTTGGCATTATAATGGTTAGTCACATATGCTTGAAAGTTCTTAAATGCATCTATCACTCTATCTTTTGATGGGATTAAAGTTAACCAGGTGTATTTGGATTTTTCATCAATGAATGTGACAAAGTATTTATGATTGTCTCTAGATATGCAAGGTGCAGTCCAAACATCAGAATGAATAAGATCAAAGCACTTATCATAAACACTAGTAGAGTTTGGAAACACAGTTTTACAATGCTTGCCTAAAATGCAAGCTTCACAATCCTTATTCTCAAATAAAACACCTGGTAACATCAAGTTCAAAGCTCTACCATGAGGGTGTCCTAATCTAGCATGCCACAAAGCATTTTTATTTAAACTAGAAGCAGTAGTAAACGAGCAATTGTAATTGGAAACAGGATCAAGTTCTTCAAGCAAATACAACTCTCCTTTAGTGATTCCTTTTCCAATCAAGTGGCTGCTCTCAATATCCTGAAACTTTACATCATTAGGACTGAATATAACATTGCAATTCAAATCAGTTGTGCATTTCTTAACAGATAGCAAGTTAGATGTAAATTCAGGCATGTAGAAAGCTCTAGTGTTCTTATCAAATAATTTGAGGTTCCCTATTCCTCTAATAGGGATCTTGTCCCCATTTGCAATCATAACATGTCCACTAGTTGGTTCTATATCCTTAATCAGGTTTGTATCACTAATCATGTGATGAGATGCACCAGAATCAACAATTAGTGGCTTAGTTATACTGCTAGCATTATGACAAAGGTTCAAAGGTGATCTAAATGCATTTAGTTCATGATTCATCCTAGCATTTCTAGCAAAGGTGTACTCATGTCTAGCCTGTTCATTGCTTTTAACTATATCCATCCTAGCAATATCAGCAACACAAGGAGATGTTTCTATAGTCTTAGCTATCATGGATGCACCAAAGGAGTACCCATGAGTGTTACCATTCTCCTTGAGCATTTTGATGAGAGCATCCATCTCGGATCTCCTGATGAAGTCCTGATCATTGCCGCGGTTGTTAGGAGCTCCTGAGTAAGTTACCAGTGCCTTGCCATCACCCTCACGCCCCTCTCCTTCAGCTCCACGGCTAGATGATCCGGCTCCACTTGTTCCCTCAGAAGCATGAGCCCTTGCCTCCCTTTCCTTCATGAACTTTGCCGGCTTCAGATGAGGATGTAGTATCCAGCACTGGCTCTTCTTGTGTCCATGCTTCTTGCAGTGATCACAGTTGCCATTGAACTTCCTATCTTCATACTTGCCGTGTGTTGCTCTGTTGGCTTGTGGTATCTCCTCATGATCAGTTTGCGCAGCATTGGCTAGGGACAAGTCTCCTTTACCACCAAACAAGCCAATGGAGCCTTGCTCCTTTTGTATCTGAGCACACGCATCCTCCAGGTCCGGCAGCTTCTCAGCCCTCAACATATGCTGAATCAACCCACTGTAGCTTGGATTCAATGTCAGCAACAACCCAAAGACCTTGTCTTGCTCTCTTCTTTCATTCAGCAGCTCCGGATCAGTTGTGCTAGGCCTCAGCATCTCCAGCTCTGACCAGAGTGTCCGGAACCTCCCCAAATGCTTAGTGAACTCCATGTCCTCCTGAGTTAGATCATTCAAAGCTTTCTTCACTTCAAAGACCCGGCTGAGGTTAGAGGTGTTTCCATACACCTTCTTCAACGTTTCCCACAGCTCCTTGGCTGTCTCACAGTAGCTGTAAGCATCAAGAATGGCTGGCTCCAATGAGCTATGAAGAGCAGACATCACCATCATGTCCTCTTGTTGCCACTTCTCAGCTTCAGCTTCCGAGACACTCTCCTTGTCTCCTCCTTGAGTAATGAGTTTTGGAGCCTCACCAGATGTGATGTGCTTCCATAAACCCTTACTTCCCACAGCAGTCTTCACCATCCTAGACCATACTAGGTAGTTACTTCCCTTGAAAGTCACAGCAACCTTCATCTTGGAACCACTCTCCATCTTAAGCGGCTTCACTTCAATAACTTGTAAAAGACTTGATCTTGAGACTCAGAACTACAACACCAGCTCAAACTCTTCACGGAACCCTCAAACAGCTAGATAAGACTCCCGGAATGAAGATGTAGCTCTCGGGATGCAGCTTCTGCCAAGAACACTCACACCACTCTCACTTGATCTCTCAAAGTTTCAAGTTTGAATCTTCAAGAGAAAACGCCAAGAACTCAGATTGAAATCAACCTGGCTCTGATACCATATATCACTTTTGAGTGATGTAAACTATAATCTGAGTTTAGATAAGAATAGAGAAGAGATTAGAGAGATTTAAGAGATTAAGAGACTAAATGAGAATCATTGTAAAAAGTATAGAGAGATTGATTTGTTTAGAACTGTCTGATCTTTATTAATGATGAGAGACTACAATATATAGTGAGGCTACAAGAGACACAAGGGTTTTCGAAATCACACTATTACAATGGATAGGATTCTACTTTAATTCAAACTGTCCAATTAGCTTATCCTTTGATGTAAAGCACCTTTAGCTTTATCCAGCAAGTGACAGCCTGTATTAAGCTCTTCCTTATCCATCTTTAACGTAAACCAGTGTGGTAGAAGATCAGTGTTACTTCCCTAAGTTACCGTGGCATGGTAACTTCCCTTTGGTGAGTTTGATCGACCCTAATGGTACGGCCAGTACGGCCAGTACGGCCTGTACGGCCTGTACGGCTTAGGTCGACCCAAACTCATTCCTCTCCAACTCCTTACTCTTTCCCAACCTCATCTATTACTCTCAACACTTCTCATCATCCAATGCCTTCATATTAACAGTGAAGAGAGGGAATGTGTTGAGATTGAAGAAAGCTATCTATGGGCTGAAGCAATCACCAAGAGCTTGGTACAACAAGCTGAGTACTACTCTTAATGGCCGAGGCTTCAAGAAGTCTGAACTAGATCACACTCTCTTCACACTCACCACCCCCTCAGGTATGATTGCACTCCTTGTGTATGTTGATGATATCATTATCACAGGAAGTGATAAGGAGGGTATCATAGCAACCAAGGAGTTCCTTAAATCCATGTTTGAGATTAAAGACTTGGGAGAAATGAAATACTTTCTTGGAATTGAGATATGTAGATCCAAGGAAGGTTTGTTCATGTCCCAAAGGAAATATACACTTGATCTTTTGAAAGGTGCAGGTGCTTATGGAGGCAAGACAGCAAGGATGCCTATGGAGGATGGCTACAAAGTCCCACGAGAGGGGGAGATTGAAGACAGCAAGCCTTATCAGGATCCTAAACTCTATAGAAAACTAGTTGGCAAATTGATTTATCTTACCATAACTAGACCTGACATTTGCTTTGCTGTGAATCAGGTGAGTCAACACATGCAAGTGCCTAAGGAGCATCACTGGCTGCATGGTAGAGAGGATCTTGATGTATCTCAACGGCTCACCTGATCAAGGAGTATGGATGGGCTGCAATGGAAGCACTGAAGTGGTGGGATACTGTGATGCGGATTGGGCTGGTGATAGAGCAGACAGGAGATCAACCACAGGCTATTGCACATTCATTGGAGGCAACTTGGTGACTTGGAAGAGTAAGAAGCAGAAGGTGGTGTCTTGCTCAAGTGCAGAAGCTGAGTATAGAGCTATGCTGAAGCTCACCAACGAGTTAGTATGGATCAAAGGCATCTTGAAGCATTTGGAGATTGATCAAGCCACGCCAATGACCATGCATTGTGACAACCAAGCAGCTATCCACATTGCCTCCAACTCGGTGTTCCATGAGAGAACCAAGCACATTGAAGTTGATTGCCACAAGGTGAGGCAGATGATCATCCTAGGAGTCATCTTGCCATGCTACACAAGAAGTGAAGATCAGTTAGCGGATGTGTTCACCAAGGCTGCAAGACAGAAGACAATGGAGTCCATTCACATACGGTTGGGCCTCATTGATCTTGGGAAGAGAAGGAGCTGATCCCCTTGGCTGTGAGGTCTTTACTCTTTTTCCCTTATCAAGGTTTTATCCCAATGGGTTTTCCTTGGTAAGGTTTTTAATGAGGAAGATCTCATAGCTATCCAAGCTTAGGCTTTCACAAAGCTAAGCTTGAGGGGGAGTGTTGAGATGTGCTGAGGTATTTGAGAAGGCATTGAGGAGTTAAGGAAATGAGGAAGCAAAGGAGTGAAAGGGAAGAGAGAATTGGGCAATGGTACGGACGGATCATCCGTACACTGACCGTACAAGGTAAAAGGGAGGATGGTAACTTCACCGAGTAACGACATGAACTGAGGTGAAGTTACACTCGACCAAAGCTTATCCAGACGTTGGAGTCGATAAGAGAGGCGCGCATTGACAGCTAAGACATGCTGGCAAAGACTGGAAAGGAAGAACATCTTGGACTTGGATCAGGAAGATGCCTAATCGTGTGAAGCTTGTCATTGGCCGGTTCAAACAAAAGCAAAGGCTCTTCCCTTGACTTCACATGCTTAGCTATCCTTATGTTTTCGAAAAACCCTAATGCTTAGGACTATATATATGTAACCTCAGTCATTAATAAAGATTAGACAGTTCTAAACAATCCTTCTCTTTACTCATTTCACTATGATTCTCCATTAGTCTCTAAGTTGTCTCTTAATCTCTTATTCTCCTTCTTTAATCCTTTCTAAACTCAGATAATCTTTTACATTCCTAAATGTCATAAAGTTATCCCACTTTCTAATCAGGTGATTCCAGTTTCCCAGTTTGGGAATAGGACAGCTTCTTCGTCGTTCCAATAACACCAGGATGAATCACTATGTAAGAAGCTTGATTTGGATACATAAAATGGTGGAGAAACACCAGGAAGTTGAATAAATATCATAGGAGTTGGGATGAAGAAGTTATCCCACTTTCTAATCAGGTGATTCCAGTTTCCCAGTTTGGGTATAGGACAGCTTCTTCGGCGTTCCAATCAAACCAGGATGAATCACTTTGTAAGAAGCTTGACTTGGATACATAAAGTGTTGGAGAATCACCAGGAAGTTGAATTAATCTCATAGGAGTTGGGATGAAGAAGTTATCCCACTTTCTAATCAGGTGATTCCAGTTTCCCAGTTTGGGAATAGGACAGCTTCTTCGTCGTTCCAATCAAACCAGGATGAATCACTCTGTAAGAAGCTTGATTTAAATACATAAAGTGTTGGAGAATCACCAGGAAGTTGAATAAATCTCATAGGAGTTGGGATGAAGAAGTTATCCCACTTTCTAATCAGGTGATTCCAGTTTCCCAGTTTGGGAATAGGACAGCTTCTTCGTCGTTCCAATCAAACCAGGATGAATCACTCTGTAAGAAGCTTGATTTGGATACATAAAGTGTTGGAGAATCACCAGGAAGTTGAATAAATCTCATAGGAGTTGGGATGAAGAAGTTATCCCACTTTCTAATCAGGTGATTCCAGTTTCCCAGTTTGGGAATAGGACAGCTTCTTCGTCGTTCCAATCAAACCAGGATGAATCACTCTGTAAGAAGCTTGATTTGGATACATAAAGTGTTGGAGAATCACCAGGAAGTTGAATAAATCTCATA
Organism: Brassica rapa; assembly: GCF_000309985.2. Classification (NCBI taxonomy): domain Eukaryota; kingdom Viridiplantae; phylum Streptophyta; class Magnoliopsida; order Brassicales; family Brassicaceae; genus Brassica; species Brassica rapa. The sequence goes on from NW_022610801.1 coordinate 9,745, forward strand.
GGAGTTGGGATGAAGAAGTTATCCCACTTTCTAATCAGGTGATTCCAGTTTTCTAGTTTGGGAATATGAAAGCTTCTTCGTCGTTCCAATAACACCAGGATGAATCACTTTGTAAGAAGCTTGATTTGGATACATAAAGTGTTGGAGAATCACCAGGAAGTTGAATAAATCTCATAGGAGTTGGGATGAAGAAGTTATCCCACTTTCTAATCAGGTGATTCCAGTTTCCTAGTTTGGGAATATGACAGCTTCTTCGTCGTTCCAATAACACCAGGATGAATCACTTTGTAAGAAGCTTGATTTGGATACATAAAGTGGTGTAGAATCACCAGGAACTTGAATTAATCTCATAGGAGTTGATATGAAGAAGTTATCCCACTTTCTAATCAGGTGATTCCAGTTTCCCAGTTTGGGAATAGGACAGCTTCTTCGTCGTTCCAATAACACCAGGATGAATCACTTTGTAAGAAGCTTGATTTGGATACATAAAGTGGTGGAGAATCACCAGGAAGTTGAATTAATCTCATAGGAGTTAAGATGAAGAAGTTACCCCCCTTTCTAATCAGGTGATTCCAGTTTCCCAGTTTGGGAATAGGACAGCTTCTTCGTCGTTCCAATAACACCAGGATAAATGACTCTGCTTGATTTGGATACAAAAAGTGTTGGAGAATCACCAGGAAGTTGAATAAATCTCATAGGAGTTGGGATGAAGAAGTTATCCCACTTTCTAATCAGGTGATTCCAGTTTTCCAGTTTGGGAATAGGACAGCTTCTTTGTCGTTCCAATAACACCAGGATGAATCACTCTGTAAGAAGCTTGATTTGGATACATAAATTGGTGGAGAATCACCAGGAAGTTGAATTAATCTCATAGGAGTTGGGATGAAGAAGTTATCCCACTTTCTAATCAGGTGATTCCAGTTTCCCAGTTTGGGAATAGGACAGCTTCTTCGTCGTTCCAATAACACCAGGATGAATCACTTTGTAAGAAGCTTGATTTGGATACATAAAGTGGTGGAGAATCACCAGGAAGTTGAATTAATCTCATAGGAGTTAAGATGAAGAAGTTATCCCACTTTCTAATCAGGTGATTCAAGTTTCCCAGTTTGGGAATAGGACAGCTTCTTCGTCGCTCCAATCAAACCAGGATGAATCACTCTGTAAGAAGCTTGATTTGGATACATAAAGTGTTGGAGAATCACCATGAAGTTGAATAAATCTCATAGGAGTTGGGATGAAGAAGTTATCCCACTTTCTAATCAGGTGATTCCAGTTTCCCAGTTTGGGAATAGGACAGCTTCTTCGTCGTTCCAATCAAACCAGGATGAATCACTCTGTAAGAAGCTTGATTTGGATACATAAAGTGTTGGAGAATCACCAGGAAGTTGAATAAATCTCATAGGAGTTGGGATGAAGAAGTTATCCCACATTCTAATCAGGTGATTCCAGTTTCCCAGTTTGGGAATAGGACAGCTTCTTCGTCGTTCCAATCAAACCAGGATGAATCACTCTGTAAGAAGCTTGATTTGGATACATAAAGTGTTGGAGAATCACCAGGAAGTTGAATAAATCTCATAGGAGTTGGGATGAAGAAGTTATCCCACTTTCTAATCAGGTGATTCCAGTTTCCCAGTTTGAGAATAGGACAGATTCTTCGGCGTTCCAGTCAAACCAGGATAAATGACTCTGTAAGAAGCTTGATTTGGATACATAAAGTGTTGGAGAATCACCGGGAAGTTGAATAAATCTCATAGGAGTTGGGATGAAGAAGTTATCCCACTTTCTAATCAGGTGATTCCAGTTTCCCAGTTTGGGAATAGGACAGCTTCTTCGTCGTTCCAATAACACCAGGATGAATCACTTTGTAATAAGCTTGATTTGGATACATGATATGATCATGGACCAGCTAGTTGATAAAGATGGAGAAGGAGAGACTGAAGATACACTAGCTGAAGAAGAAGATGTCCTAGCCATTCCCACAGGTCCCATAACTCGTGCCATGACAAGGAGACTCAAGGAAGCTGTTGGAAACATACTGAAGATCTCTAAGGAGCAAGAAGACTGTCTTGGTAGAAGCTTGAGCCACCAAGACACACTCATCACCATTCAGGTGATCTTATCATCAAGCTGATCATCATCTAGGCAAGTGGCTTGGTATACTCTTTTTCCCTTGATTAGTTTTGTCCCAATGGGTTTTCTAATCAAGGTTTTTAATGAGGTATCAAGTTCACTTACACATTCCTAGTTGATGTATCTTGGATGCAACTCGGCCTAAGGCATCTTGGACCGACTTCATCATCTATCTTATATTATGTTTTAGTCTAAGTGTTGTGTTATTAATTTGAAACCGTGTGGAGCCTTTTCCTTTATGTTTTCTTATGTTTTCGAGACCTTGTGCATGTACAAGGATCTCTCTATTTAAGTGTATCACAAACCCTCATTCTAATCTAAGTTATCTTTTATTTAAAACCTTTTTGGTGTCTTCTCTCTTGCCTTGCGAGTTGTTGAAGTGTCTGGTGTGTAATATCCAGTCTACTGGTGTGTAGTATCCAGTGTTAAGGGCCTTAGTTGGTGTGTCATATCCGATCTATAGCCTAGGAGTATCAAGGAGCCTTTCCGCAGCCTCTTGTGTCACCAATCGATCCACAAACCTTGATAAACTTGAGTCCTTGACTCGTTTATGCAAGGATCTATCCCGATCCATCCAGAGACGCATCCTAGGAGTTCATCAAGTGGTATCAGAGCACTCTGGAAGGGGAGTTTCGATTTCTCTTTTGTTTGTTCATAAGATCTATTCTTTATCGTTTTATATCATTGATCATTTGGGATTTGCGTGTTGTTTCTCACTCGATCTGATTAGTATCATTGATAGAATTGATAGATCTATTGTTTCGTGGTTCAAAATTGATAGATCTGAGGATTCTGATCAAGTTTTGAACAAAACTTTTCACATTCTTGTCGATTACGTTACTAGATTGCTTGATCCAAAAGTTCCTTGTGTTCGTGTGATTCGATCTGTTACTAGAACCGTAGATCAAGTTTTGTTTAATCTCAAACCATCACCTGTTGAATCTCGAATCCGTTTCTGATAAATCTGAGTTGATTGTGTCAATAAAATCGATTTGAATTCCTTACTTGTTGATCACGGTATTGATTTGCCGCGTTGCTTGAGATTTGTTTGATTGTTTCCGATTGTTTCTTTCATTGAATCTCGAATCATAAATCAAATTGCCCGTGGAACTACTTACTTGTTTCAGTCTTTTGTGTGTAACAGAAAACAATGGGAACTGAAGAAGATGATGCAACATATATGAGAAGAAACAAACTCCTACAAGAAGCTATCACCAAACAAGTAATGGAAGACTTGGTAAAGTTGCTGGATGAGAGATACGATCAGAGAGCCCCTGGTAGACAAGACCAAACGACTGATCATCAGCAAGCACCTAGGAGGAATGGACGTGAACGACAAGAGCATGCTGGTTCACAAGAAACTGATAACTTTTATGAAAGAGATAGGGCACGGCACAGCTCGGCTTCTAGACATAGCTCTTCCTCTAGATACAGCAGTAGAAGATCTAGACGTGACCATGAAGGGCGTAGGTATCAAAGAGATGAGCTTGCTGGAGTTTAGATCAAGATACCTCCTTTCCATGGCAAAACCGATCCTGATGCTTATCTAGAATGGGAGAAGAAGATTGATCTAGTCTTCAATTGCCGGCGTTATTCAGAAGCTAAGAAGATTCAAATTGCTGTTACTGAGTTCTATGATTATGCTTTGAGTTGGTGGGATCAACTAGTCACCAATAGAAGGCGCAATGGGGAATTTCCTGTTGAGACTTGGGCAGAAATGAAGGCTCTCATGCGCAAGAGATTTGTGCCCAGCCATTACCACCGGGATCTCCATCAGAAGCTAAGAAAACTCACGCAAGGCTCACGGACAGTCGAAGAATACTATCAGGAGATGGAGTTGTTGATGTTAAGAGCTTGCATATCTGAGGATAGAGAAGCTACTATGGCACGGTTTCTTGGAGGACTCAACCGTGAGATACAAGACAGTGTGGAGATGCAACACTACTTGGAGATGGAGGAGATGCTACACAAAGCCATTCTAGTGGAACAACAAGTAAAGAGAAAAGGTCACTCCCGAGGCAACTATGGAACTAGATATCAAGGTGCTAAAGAAGATAAGCCAAGTCACCAGAAAGAGAGCAAGTCATATCAAAAGGATGAGGAAAAACCTACTAGTTCCCTCAGCAAGGATAAAGGGAAAGCTGAAGCCTCTACTACAAGATCAAGAGATGTTAAGTGTTTTAAGTGCCAAGGAAGAGGACACTACGCTAATGAATGCACCAACAAACGTGTGATGATCCTTCATGACAATGGAGAATATGAATCTACTGATGAGGAGACAGAGGCCGAAGAAGATCACAGTTCAGAAGAGGAGTATGTTGCCAACCCGGTCGCTGGAAGGTTGCTAGTTGCTAGAAGAACCTTGAGTCTTCAAAGCAAGACCAAAGAGATGGAGCAAAGAGAGAATCTCTTCTATACTAGATGTCTAGTACAAGGAAAGGTCTGTAGTCTTATTGTGGATGGAGGCAGTTGTGTCAACGTTGCGAGTGAGACTATGGTTAAAAAGTTGGGTTTGAGGGTCCAGAAGCATCCTAAACCATATAGGCTCCAATGGCTCAATGAAGAGGGCGAGATGAGAGTCTCTACTCAGGTTGTAGTTCCTTTAGCCATTGGTAAATATGAAGATGAGATTCTATGTGATGTGTTGCCTATGGAAGCTGGACACATTCTCCTTGGAAGGCCGTGGCAATCAGATAGACGTGTGATACATGATGGGTATGCCAACAAGCACACCTTTGAGTTTAAAGGGAGAAAGACAGTTCTTGTGCCTATGACTCCTAAGGAAGTTCAGGTTGATCAGCTCCAACTACAAAAGAAGAAAGAGATTGATCTACCCGCTGATTCAACAAAGCAACTAAACTTCTATGCCAAGTCTGGTGATGTTAAAAGATCTCTCTGCTCTAACCTTCCTATTCTTTTGTTTATCTATAAGGAATCACTCTTGACTACTACTGATATTGCACCGGAGTATCCGAGTGAACTTGTGTCTCTTTTGCAGGAATATCAAGATGTTTTTCCAGAAGATAGTCCCAAAGGACTACCACCAGTGCGAGGGATTGAACACCAAATTGACTGTGCCTGGTTCTACACTTCCCAACAGGCCAGCATACAGAACCAATCCGGTTGAGACCAAAGAACTACAAAGGCAAGTAGAGGAACTGATGGAGAAAGGGCATATCCGAGAGAGCATGAGTCCTTGTGCTGTTCCAGTACTGCTTGTGCCCAAGAAAGATGGAAGCTGGCGCATGTGTGTTGATTGTAGAGCAATCAACAATATAACAGTGAAGTATCGCCATCCTATTCCTAGATTAGATGATATGCTTGATGAATTACATGGTTCATGCATCTTTTCTAAGATAGATCTAAAGAGTGGATATCATCAGATTAGGATGAAAGAAGGAGATGAGTGGAAAACTGCCTTTAAGACTAAGCATGGGTTATATGAGTGGTTAGTTATGCCCTTTGGATTGACTAATGTGTTGAGTTGAGTTGATTATATTGGTATGGAGAGAAGAGGAGTTGAAGAGGAGAAGAGATGGAGAAGCTTAGGGGGTTTTGGTGTGAATGGTACGGACGGCCGTACAAGGCCGTACATGGCCGTACCGTCCGTACCAATGGCCGCGACCAAAACTTACCCAACTCGACCAAGTGAAACGGTAACAAGGAGATGTTACCTTGGGAGCTTAAGGGGAAGGGATCAGACCGTTGAGTGGATAAGGGAAGAGCGTGCCAGGCTGGAACAGGCTGTAAAGAGGCAAAGCGTGTGAGCCTTATCATCCAATCATCCGGAAAGCAACCTTGACTCTACATGCTTCAATAGTGCCCATTTCGCCTCTTGTAAACCCTTATGCTTTCCATATAAATATGTAACCTCACTCATTAATAAGAATATACAGTTTGAGCCTCTCTAATCTCTTAGACACTATGATTATCTCTTAGACTCTAAACGGCTCTATCTAGTCACTTAATCTTTCACAAACTTCTCTTAATCACTTCTTAAACACTCTCTTTATTCTGATTACTCTAAGGATCTCTTAATCTCATATGGTATCATAGCCAGGTTCATTTGAATCTGGGGTTTGATCTTTAGAGAGTTACAAGCTAACGGCTTTGAAGCTACACGCGAGTAGCCTTGAAGGTGTTGAAGCTGTGATACGTTCTAGTTGAAGCTGTGCTACGTTCTGTGTGTTTGCGTGATTCTAGACTCAAGTTTGGTGTGTACGAGATTCAAGATTCAAGTTTTCAAGTCAAGCAAAGATGGAACATGGGATGAACATGAGGATGAAGGTAGCGGTTACTTTCAAAGGTAGCAACTACCTTGTGTGGTCTCGGATGGTGAAGACTGCGGTGGGAAGTAAGGGTTTGTGGGGGCACATCACAACAGGGGAGGCTCCGAAACTCATTACTCAGGGAGGAGATCAAGAAGAGGTCTCCAATGAAGCGGCTGTGGAGAAATGGCAACAAGAAGACATGCTGGTGATGACGGTTCTACACGCATCCTTGGACCCAGCTATCTTGGATGCCTACAGCTACTGTGAATCAGCCAAGGAGCTGTGGGACACGCTGAAGAAGGTATATGGGAACATTTCCAACCTCAGCCGTGTGTTTGAAGTAAAGCTAGCGATCAACCGTCTTGCACAAGAGGACATGGAGTTCACTAAGCATTTGGGGAGGTTCAGGTCCTTATGGTCAGAGCTGGAGATGCTGAGGCCGAGCACAACTGATCCAGATCAGTTGAATGAGAGGCGCGAGCAAGACAAGGTCTTTGGGTTGCTTCTCACACTGAACCCGGCCTACACTCACCTCATCCAGCACATGCTAAGGTCAGATAAGCTTCCGGACCTTGAGGAGGTGTGTGCGCAAATCCAAAGGGAGCAGGGATCTATGGGGTTGTTTGGAGGAAAGGGGGAGCTCTCTCTTGCCAATCAAGCAGCTCATGAGGACTCAACCGAGGCTCCACAAGCAAACAAGGCCTCTCACGGGAAGTATGAGGACAGGAAGTTCAATGGCAACTGTGATCATTGCAAGAAGCATGGTCATAAGAAGAGCCAATGCTGGATACTACACCCACACCTCAAGCCGGCCAAGTTCATGAAGGAGCGTGAGGGAAGGGCAAATGTGACTGAAGGTTCAAATGGAGCTGGTACCAGCAAGGCGAGTGAAGCGGATGGGCTTGGAGGCAATGATGGGAATGGGAAGTCTCTGGTGGCTTACACAGGCGCCTCAAGCTCACGCAGCAATGATGACTACATCAAGAGATCAGACCTTGATGCTCTCTTCAAAATGCTAAAGGAAAACGGTAACACTTATGGTTATTCCTTTGGAGCCTCTATGATTGCATACAAGGATGATCACTTGATTAGAGAACTAGTAGAACGGTTAGAAGCTAGGCATGAGTATAGAACTGCTCACATTGCTAGAACTGATAGGGTGCATCCATTGCTTAGTAATCTATGTGTTAATGCTAAACAAGTAGGTAAACCATTGATTGTTGATTCTGGTGCATCACATCATATGATAAGTGATGAGAACTTGATTAAAGATATAGAACCTACGCATGGGCATGTGATGATAGCAAATGGGGATAAGATACCTATTAGAGGAATAGGAAAGCTTAAGTTGTTTAACAAAGAATCTAGAGCTTTTTACATGCCTGAATTCACATCAAACCTATTATCTGTGAAGAAATGTACTAATGATTTACAATGCAATGTTATCTTTAGTCCTAATGATGTGAAGTTTCAGGATATTGAGAGCAGCAGATTGATTGGGAAAGGAGTGACTAAGGGAGACCTCTATATGCTTGAAGAGCTCACTTCTGTTCCTGATTATAGTTGTTCATTTACTTCTGCTTCTTTATTGAATAAAAATGCATTGTGGCATGCTAGAGTAGGACACCCTCATGTTAAAGCTTTGAACTTAATGGTACCAGGTGTTGTGTTTGAGAACAAAGATTGTGAAGCTTGTATTTTAGGCAAGCATTGTAGAACTGTGTTTCAAAAGTCTACTACTGTTTATGATAATTGCTTTGATCTAATTCATTCAGATGTGTGGACTGCTCCTTGCTTATCTAGAGATAGTTATAAGTACTTTGTCACATTCATTGATGAAAAATCCAAATACACCTGGTTAACCTTAATTCAGACCAAAGATAGGGTACTTGATGCATTTAGGAACTTTCAAACTTATGTAACTAACCATTATCATGCCAGGATTAAAATTTTGAGATCAGATAATGGAGGAGAGTACACAAGTCATGCATTCAAGCAACACCTATCACAGCATGGGATCCTACATCAAACAAGCTGTCCGTATACTCCACAGCAAAATGGAGTGGCTGAGAGGAAGAATAGGCATCTCATGGAAGTGGCAAGGTCACTTATGTTTCAGAGTAATGTCCCAAAAAGATTTTGGAGTGATGCGGTTGCCACTGCTTGTTACTTGATCAACAGAACTCCAACCAAGGTTCTGAATGAGAAGGCTCCATTTGAAGTTCTGAACAGGTACAAACCAGCACTTGATTACTTGCGAGTCTTTGGATGCCTATGCTTTGTACTCAAACCAGGAGAGATGATCAACAAGCTAGAAGCAAGAAGTACTAAGGCTGTGTTCATAGGATACTCAGCTACACAGAAAGGATACAAATGCTATGATCCTATAGCAAGGAGAGTACTTGTATCTAGAGATGTGAAGTTCTTGGAAGATAGAGGATACTATGAAGAAAAGAACCAAGAAGACCTGAAGGACTTAACATCAGACAAGGCAACCACCTTGCGGATCATCCTTGAAGGTCTTGGAATCAGTACATCCCAGGATCCAAGGAATCACGCAACTACACCTCCTGAAGTGAGTTCACCATCCCACCTTGATCATGAGGGAGGAGAAGAGCATGAGGAACCTATGCAAGAGACTAACCAGGATGAAGGAGGAGTAGAGAATGAAGGAGAAGAGAGCATAGGCTCTGATGGTCATGGTCATGATCATGGTGTGAGGCAAACACCTTCTCAAGATGAAGTGGTAGAAGAACAACAGGAAGAAGAACCGGTTGTGCAGCCACTAAGAAGGAGCACAAGGATAAGGAAGGATCCTTCTAGCTGGGTAAACACGAGAGTGTACTACAATGCCCAAGCTGTGGAGCATCCTTCTCAAGCCGTGTGCTCCTTTGCTCAGTATCCAGAAGAACATTGCGCCTTCATGGTCAACTTAGATGAGAACTACATCCCAAGAAGCTATGAAGAAGCAATCATGGATAAAGAATGGAAGGAATCAGTTGGAGCTGAGGCAGGAGCTATGATCAAGAATGATACATGGTATGAAAGTGAGTTACCAAAAGGGAAGAAGGCTGTGACCAGTAGATGGATATTCACAATCAAGTACAAAGCGGATGGAAAGATTGAGAGGAAGAAGTCAAGGCTAGTTGCAAGAGGTTTCACTCAAACTTATGGAGAAGATTACATAGAAACCTTTGCACCAGTAGCTAAACTACACACAATCCGGATTGTACTAAGCTTGGCTGTGAATCTTGGATGGGGGTTATGGCAAATGGATGTGAAGAATGCATTTCTACAAGGTGAACTTGAGGATGAAGTGTATATGCATCCACCTCCAGGTCTTGAACACTTAGTAAAGAAAGGGAATGTGTTAAGACTGAAGAAAGCTATCTATGGGCTGAAGCAATCACCAAGGGCTTGGTACAACAAGTTGAGCACTACTCTGAATGGCCGAGGCTTCAAGAAGTCTGAACTAGATCACACCTGTTGACATGAAGAATAAAGCAAGAAGATAGGAACTTGGAGAACAAGGCTGTCCGTACAACCTAAGAGTGACTTGCAAGGAAAGGAAGCAAGTCATGAGTTAACCAACTCGGTCAAGTGATTAAAAGATCTCCTAGTGAGTGGGAATGTCGACATGTATCCGTTGAAGAGAAGTGAGTGGAGGAGTCACGGGTGTGACTAAGAGAAGAGAGAGGGAGCTGACCGTTGGGTGCTGTCACTATCCCTCTTGCTGAACGAGCCATCCGCGGATCTGCCTCCTCTTTGTTTATTATTTCCCTTGTACTATCTTCTCATTGTTTATGCATTCTTGTATGTCTTTAAATACCTTGTCATGTGTAACAAATCAAGTAAGGAAACTTATTCTCCTTCTATTCTCTTTGTCACACTCTCACGGAAACTCTCTCCATCTCTTACTCTTCTCTCTTAATCTCTCCTTAATCTTCTAAAACTCTCATGGTATCAGAGCAGCTGTGCTCTTGAGACCTAAATCTCTTTTTTCTTCCGCGAACTCTCTGTGTTTTATTTCTATTTTTGGCAAAGTTCATCCTGTTCTTGAGGTATTCTTCAATCTCATTTCCAGAATTTGCCAAAAATAGCAAAGTTCATCCAAAACTTTCGTTTCTCTTTCTCTCTTGATGGATACCTCCGAGAACCCAAAGATGGTGATGATACCAGTTACTCTCAAGGGTCCTAACTACCTGACATGGGCAAGACTTGCCAAAACAGCTCTCGGAGGCAGAGGCCTTTGGGAGATTGTTGAAGAAGGCCGCCCCACCAAGAAGACTGTTCTAGGAGAGGATGGCAAAGAAGTGGTGGTTGCGGATGCTGGGGATAAGAAGAAAGGTCAGGAGGACCTCATGGTGTTGTCTATCATCCAGAATAGCCTCGCCCCTTCTCTCCAAGAGGCTTATGCATTCTGTGAAACTTCCAAGGAGCTGTGGGATACTCTCAAGAAGGTGTATGCCAACAAATCCAACATCAGCAAGGTGTATGAAGTAAAAGGAGCAATCAACTCTCTAAGTCAAGAGGACACAGACTTTGATGCTCATTTTGGGAAGTTCCGGTCTCTATGGGCTGAGCTAGAGATGCTCAGACCCGCAACAATTGATCCGGATGTTCTACATGAAAGAAGGGAGCAAGATAAGGTCTTTGCCTTGCTGCTCACTCTCAACCCAGGGTATGATGACCTTATTAGGCACATACTGAGGAACAAGGAGCTTCCATCTCTAGATGAAGTGTGTGCTGAGATTCAGAAGGAGCACGGCTCAGTGGGTCTCTTTAAGAGAAAGGGGGAGCTAGTGATGGCCAATCAAGCTGAAGGAGCCGAGAGCAAACCTGCCGGAGTAGCCAACAAAGGGTACTACAAGCCGGAGGAAAAGAAAGTGTGGGTGTGTGATCATTGCAAGAGGAAGGGTCACGGCAAGGACAAGTGCTGGATACTTCACCCACACCTCAAACCGGCTAAGTTCAAGACTGATGGTCGAGCAAACTACTCAGGTGATGTAGGAGAAGCTTCCACGGCCTACCGCACTCATGAGGGCAAGGGAAACCAGGATGAGTCCATCAAGAAATCTGACATTGAGGCACTCATCAAAGCTCTCAGGGAGTCTGGTAAAACTCTTGGTTCCTCTCTTAGTGCATCATATCAATTGCCTAGGAGTTCATTCACGGCATTTCAAGTTGCTCATGAATCTGATAGAGTTAAACCCTTAGTCATAGACTCAGGAGCCTCTCATCACATGATTAGTGATTTAAACTTGATTAAAAATATCACTCCTGCAGTAGGAAATGTTATGATAGCTGATGGTAACAAGGTTCCAATTAAAGGCATAGGGGAACTTAAATTATTTGAGAAAGAATCCAAAGCCTTCTACATGCCTAGTTTCACTTCTAATCTATTATCTGTGAAAAGGGTGACCAATGACTTGAATTGCAATGTTATATTTACGCCTGATGATGTCTACTTTCAGGATATTGACTCATGTAGGTTGCTTGGCAAAGGTGTGAGCAAGGGAAACCTGTACTTGCTAGAAGACACTAAGCTTGCATCCGATCTATCTGTTGCTTTCAATTCAAGTTTTAATTTCCCTAAAGATGTAATGTGGCATGCTAGATTAGGACACCCTCATTCTCGTGCCTTGAACATCATGTTGCCTAGTATTTCATTCCAACAAGATTGTGAAGCTTGTATCTTAGGAAAACATTGCAAAACTGTATTTCCCAAGTCTAGTACAATCTATGAACACTGCTTTGATTTAATTCACTCGGATGTATGGACAGCTCCATGTCTTTCTAGAGAACATCACAAGTATTTTGTGACCTTTATTGATGAGAAATCCAAGTACACATGGATCACTCTCTTACAATCAAAGGATAGGGTCTTAGATGCATTTATAAACTTTGAAACATATGTCTCTAACCATTATAATGCCAAAGTTAAGATTTTGAGATCAGATAATGGAGGAGAGTACACCAGCAATGCATTCAAAGCCCATCTAGCCAAACGAGGTGTGATCCATCAAACCAGCTGTCCATACACTCCCCAACAAAATGGTGTGGCCGAGAGGAAGAACAGGCATCTCATGGAGGTCACTAGGAGCATGATGTTCCATACTAGTGTCCCAAAGAGCTTTTGGGGTGATGCGGTCCTAACTGCATGCTACCTGATCAACCGCATTCCTACCAGAGTTCTAAAAGACTACTCTCCATTTGAGGTATTGAACAAAGCTAAACCATCTATTGATCATATGCGTGTGTTTGGGTGCCTGTGTTTTGTTTTGAAACCAGGAGAACTGAGGAACAAACTGGAGGCTAAGAGCACAAGAGCTATGTTCATTGGGTATTCACCAAACCAGAAGGGCTATAAGTGCTATGAACCAGAGACTAGGAGAGTCTTGGTATCTAGAGATGTGAAGTTTGTAGAAACCAGAGGGTACTACAACAACAAGGATTGGAATGAGCTGGAGAACTTGTCTCAATCCGCATCAGATAGAGCAGCCAATCTCAGACAAGTCATGAGGAGACTTGGGGTCAGCCTACCTATGGAAGAGCCGGGACAAGCAGGATCAGATAATGTGGGAGGATCAAGCCGGTCTGAAGAGCAAACCGAGACAACTACAGATGAAGTTGAGATCCAAGAAGCTGCTCCCCTTGATCCTGAGGGGGGAAATCAGGGTGAACCACCTGTATCTGAGGAAGTTCATGATCAAGAAGAGCACCATGACCAAGAGGAGGAAGTAGATGATCAGAATCAGAACTTGGAAGGTGGAGAAGGCACTCAGAATGAAAATGATCAGCCAGTACTTAGGAGAAGTACTAGGATCAAGAAGCCGGCTTCAAACTGGAACAACACCAGAGTCTACTTCAATGCAGAGGCAGTAGCTCACCCACCCAGTGGCGTGTGCTCCCTAGCTCACTATCCAGAAGAACATCAAGCCTTTGTGGGTTCATTGGATCAGGAATGGATACCAAGAACATATGCAGAAGCTATGGAAGATGATGAATGGAGGGAATCAGTGAATGATGAAATGGGAGCCATGGAGAGGAACAACACCTGGTATGAGACAGAACTTCCAAAAGGAAAGAAAGCCGTGACCAGCAGACTCATACACACCATCAAGTATCTTGCAAATGGGAAGCCAGAAAGAAAGAAGACCAGATTGGTAGCAAGAGGATACACACAAGTTTATGGAGAAGACTATCTAGACACCTTTGCACCAGTGGCCAAGCTCCACACAATCCGGATTATCCTTTCATTGGCTGATGTGAGCTTGACTGAACCAGTAGCTGATCTTGCGCATGAAGAGCTGGAAGAGAGTGACAGTGAAGAGGAGCTGGATGAGACAAACACTACAATTGGATACAAGGAGCTGGATGGGAGTTCAATTGGATTTAACTCAGCACGAGACCCATTCTCTTTCTCCAATGGGCCAATAACCAGATCAAAGACAAGACAATTAAAGGAGGCAATTCTCAGATTGGTTTACACTAAACCAATCTCGACATCTGAAGAAAACCAAGTCAAAGAAGCCTTGAAGATATTCAATTGTTCAATCTTCAACACTACCTAGTTTTACTTAAGATATTTTCGAAAACTACAAGTCCTTGGTGACTCTTTGCTTTCCTTTCTTTCTACTTAAACTCTCTGCAAGATCTGATTAAAATCAATCACTTTTGTTATCAAAAAAATCCTCTCTAAACTTGTGATTCCTTTGTTCAGTTTTTGGACATCGAATTTGGCTAGAAGAGTGATCTTCCTTAAGCCTTGATCTTGTTCACTAGTGGGGCTGCCTCTCACGGACTAAGATCATCCCAATCAGTGCCTGATCATTCCGCAGATCATCACTGAAACCATCTCTACCATCGATCACCAATCCCCTTTCTATCAACTCATCAATCGATCATCTTTCCATCAGTGTTAGTAACCTGATCCATCACCACCAAATCATTACCAGATCGACCCTCAAGAGCATCCTAGGGTTCTTCCTTGACCAGGAAGCTATTAAGTGGTATCAGAGCAGCTTGAGGGCTTCTAATCAAAGGGGTTTGTCGATTCAATTCTTCTCTCTCTGTTTTGGGAACCTAATTTCCTTTTCTGATTCTCTGCAACTCTCTGCAGTTTTCTTTTTCTCTTTACTTTCTATCTGTTGTATCTGCAAGGGGGCCAACCAGTATAAAAAAAAAAAAAAAAAAAGAGATCTAAGTATCTAAGAAAGTCGAGGAGAAATCCGACTAGGGCTGAGGAGAAATCCAGCCAGACTGAAGAGAAATCCAGTCTCTGGTGGTAAAGCTCCTTGCAAACCAAAATTTCTTAAATCTGTCTATCTATTTCTTTGGGGTTTTGGGATTTTTACTTCTCTGGCTTTGAGTTTGTTTGTCTGATCATTGAACTCTTGGAATCACTGAGAAAATCACTTGAGAAATCATTGAGAGAAACACTTGAGAGAAACACTAAGTGAGGCTTCGGCTATATCTATTGTGTACTTACTTTTCTTGTTGAAGTCTTAACAGGAAACCATGTCTGAAAGTGATAAAGAAAGGCCCGTGGCTAGACTGGATAAAGCACAACTAGATGCTATCATGGCTACTCTCATGAAAGAGATGGATAAAAAACTTGAATTTGTTGGAGCTACTCGTTCTACTAACCCTGTCTTTGGCACAACTTCACAGGTTAGGAGAGCCGCTAGGGAAAAGAGGAGAGGCAAGCGACCTGCAGTAGGAGACGAATCTGAGGATGAAGATACTTCTTCTGGCCGTAGTACTGATGGAGAACGGTCCATGGGATCAGCAAGATCAGTGAGAACAGGACGTGCAGCCTCCCAAGCAAGATCCCCTACACGCCATGCAGCAAGGAACAGACCAGATGATAACCTTGGGAGTCTCAAACTTCGAATACCAGTCTTCAGTGGAACCAGCAATCCAGATGCTTATCTTGAATGGGAAACGAAGATTGAGCGAGTGTTTGATTGCCAGCACTACTCAGAAACAAAGAAGGTGAAGCTTGCTGTGACAGAATTCAGTGGGTATGCTTTGCATTGGTGGGATCAGATTGTTACTACTAGGAGAAGGACTGGAGAGCCGCCAGTTGCTTCATGGTTTGAGCTCAAGACACTCATGAAGAAGCGGTTTGTCCCAAACCACTATGGTAGAGAGATTCATCAAAAGCTGAGGAGACTTACCCAAGGAACCAAAGGCGTGGAGGATTACTATCAAGAGATGGAAATACTCATGATCAAAGCGGCTGTTGAAGAAGCTTCTGAAGCTACTATGGCTCGATTTCAGGCTGGGCTTAACAGAGACATCCAGGACCGCTTGGAGATGCAGGAGTATGAGGACATCTATGAATTGCTTCACAAAGCAATCCTCATTGAGCAGCAACTGAAGAGAAAGTCCTCAACCAAAGGATCCTATGGCAACAACTTCAAAGCGCCTACTACCAAAGATGACAAGTCTTTTGTGAAACCCAAGGAAGAGCATGAGGACAAGGGAAAGGCACCAGCTGCTAGATCCAGGGATGTGAAGTGCTTCAAATGTCATGGTTTTGGGCACTATGCCAATGAGTGCACCAACAAGAAAGCAATGATCCTCTTGGACAGTGGTGAGGTGATATCCGAAGAAGAAGAGGAAGCCATAGACTATCCAGTTCGTGGAGAACTACTTGTCACAAGGAGATCATTGGCAGTACAATCCAAGCTAGATGAAGATAATCAAAGGGAGAATCTGTTTCATACTCGTTGCATAGTTTATGAAAAAGTATGCAGTTTGATTATAGATGGAGGAAGCTGTACTAATGTTGCTAGTGAAGCTCTTGTAGAAAAGCTTGGATTGAAAACAGGGAAGCATCCTAGGCCATACCTTCTACAATGGTTGAATGAGGAGGGCGAGCTGAAGGTCACTGATCAAGTAATGGTTCCTATAACCATTGGAAGATACCAAGATGAGATCGTGTGTGATGTTCTGCCCATGGACTCTAGCCATATCTTGTTGGGAAGGCCTTGGCAGTATGATAGAAGAGTCATTCACGATGGGTTCACTAACCGGCATTCCTTCACCCACAGAGACAAGAAGATTGTACTGGCACCTTTGTCTCCACAAGAGGTACATGAGGATCAACTTCAACTAAAACTTAGGCGACAAGAAGCTAAAGAGAAACCAGCTGACAAGCAAAAGAAGGAGACTAATCTCTTAGCCAAGAGTAGTGAGATCAAGAAAGCTTTGTGTCTTCAACAATCTATGCTTTTATTTGTTTTTAAAGGTGCCCTAATGTCTTCTTCTGACCCTGCACCGGTTCTACCGAGTGAACTTGAGTTTCTTTTGCAGGACTATGGTGATGTCTTTCCAGACGAGAGCCCAAAAGGACTTCCTCCCATGCGTGG
Organism: Brassica rapa; assembly: GCF_000309985.2. Classification (NCBI taxonomy): domain Eukaryota; kingdom Viridiplantae; phylum Streptophyta; class Magnoliopsida; order Brassicales; family Brassicaceae; genus Brassica; species Brassica rapa. The sequence goes on from NW_022610801.1 coordinate 26,525, forward strand.
GATTGAACACCAAATAGACTTGGTCCCTGGAGCTTCTCTCCCAAACCGCCCTGCCTATAGAACCAACCCTGAAGAAACAAAAGAGCTACAGAAGCAAGTAGATGAGCTCATTGAGAAAGGACATATCCGAGAGAGCATGAGCCCTTGTGCAGTACCAGTGCTCCTTGTGCCTAAGAAGGATGGAAGCTGGCGCATGTGTGTAGATTGCAGAGCCATCAACAATATCACTGTAAAGTACAGACATCCTATTCCTAGACTTGATGATATGTTGGATGAGCTACATGGTTCTTGTGTGTTCTCTAAGGTAGATTTAAAAAGTGGATATCATCAGATTAGGATGAAAGAAGGGGATGAATGGAAAACAGCCTTTAAAACTAAACATGGTCTGTATGAGTGGCTTGTTATGCCATTTGGTCTTACCAATGCCCCTAGCACTTTCATGAGGTTGATGAACCATGTCTTGAGGTCTTTTATAGGACACTTTGTTGTAGTTTATTTTGATGATATTTTGATCTACAGCAAGAGTATGGCTGAGCATGTGCATCACTTGAAATCTGTGTTAGAAGTGCTTAGGAAAGAATCCTTGTTTGCTAACTTTAAGAAATGCACTTTTGGGACAGATCACCTTGTTTTTCTAGGATTTGTTGTAACAGCACAGGGAATCAGAGTGGATGAGGAAAAGGTTAGAGCTATCCGAGACTGGCCTAGTCCTAAGAGTGTGAGCGAGGTGAAAGTTTCCATGGTCTTGCCGGCTTTTATAGAAGATTTGTGAAGGATTTTAGCACCATAGCTGCACCACTCACTGAAGTCATCAAGAAGGATGTGGGTTTCAAGTGGGAGAAGGCGCAAGAGGAGGCTTTTCAAAACCTGAAAGGGAAGTTGACTAATGCTCCTTTGCTAGTTCTTCCAGATTTTACTAAGACCTTTGAAATTGAATGTGATGCTTCTGGTGTAGGTATTGGAGCTGTGCTGATGCAGGAGAAGAGACCCATAGCATATTTCAGTGAGAAACTAAGTGGAGCCATGCTGAACTACCCAACTTATGACAAGGAACTCTATGCTTTGATTAGAGCACTCCAAACTTGGCAGCACTATCTCTGGCCAAAGGAGTTTGTTATACACACTGATCATGAGTCCTTGAAACACCTGAAGGGACAGCACAAGCTCAACAAGAGACACGCCAGATGGGTAGAGTTCTTGGAAACCTTTCCTTATGTGATTCACTATAAACAAGGTAAAGAAAACATTGTGGCTGATGCACTCTCCAGAAGGTATACTCTTTTCACTTCTATGGAAGCTAAGCTGTTAGGTTTTGAACAAATAAAGTCTTATTATGAAGATGATCAAGATTTTAAAGTTCAATTTGAAGAAAGCAAGAAACATACCAGTGGAAAGTTTTATCAAGTTGAGGGTTTTCTTTTCTATGAAAATCGACTTTGTTTACCTAACTGTTCTTTGAGAGAGTTGTATGTTAGGGAAGCACATGGAGGAGGATTGATGGGGCATTTTGGAGTTGCCAAGACACTCGCCCACCTGAAAGAGCACTTTTACTGGCCGGCCATGAGAAGAGATGTGGAGAGAGTATGCAGCAGATGTGTTACTTGCACCCAAGCCAAAGCCAAGGCCCGACCTCAAGGTTTGTATACTCCTCTTCCCATTCCTGATGCTCCATGGATTGATATATCTATGGATTTTGTGCTTGGTTTGCCTAGGACTAGAAAGGGCAGAGATTCAATCTTTGTAGTTGTTGATAGGTTCTCAAAAATGGCACATTTCATTCCATGTCACAAAACTGATGATGCCTTGATGGTTGCTGAACTTTTCTTTAGAGAGGTTGTTCGTTTGCATGGCATGCCTAGATCAATAGTGTCTGATAGGGATACTAAATTTCTTAGTCATTTCTGGAGAACATTGTGGTCTAAACTTGGAACAAAGTTGAAGTTCTCTACTACTTGTCATCCTCAAACTGATGGACAAACTGAAGTAGTTAACAGATCTTTGTCTGCTCTCTTGCGTGCTGTGATTAAAAAGAACATCAAAACTTGGGAAGATTGTATTCCTCATGTGGAGTTTGCTTATAACCATTCTGTGCATAGTGCTACAAAGTTCTCACCTTTTCAGATTGTTTATGGATTCAATCCTTTGACTCCTTTGGACCTCATGCCTTTACCATACAATGAGCAAACTAATCTTGATGGCAAGGCAAAAGCCGAGTTTGTTGTTTCATTGCATGAACAGGTAAAGAAGAACATTGAGAAGAGGACCAAGGAGTATGAAAAGCAAGCAAACAAGAAGAGACATGAGCTGTTGCTGGAACCAGGAGATCTTGTATGGATTCACTTGAGAAAGGAGAGGTTTCCTGAAGAAAGAAAGTCTAAACTGATGCCAAGGACAGATGGACCTTTCACTGTGCTTGAACGGATCAACAACAATGCTTACAAGATTGATCTTCAAGGTAAGTATTCTATAAGTTCTACTTTCAATGTTGCTGACTTGATCCCTTTTCGTGCAGATGATTTGGATTTGAGGACAAATCCTTTTAAAGGAGGAGGGGATGATGTGAGCTTGACTGAACCAGTAGCTGATCTTGCGCATGAAGAGCTGGAAGAGAGTGACAGTGAAGAGGAGCTGGATGAGACAAACACTACAATTGGATACAAGGAGCTGGATGGGAGTTCAATTGGATTTAACTCAGCACGAGACCCATTCTCTTTCTCCAATGGGCCAATAACCAGATCAAAGACAAGACAATTAAAGGAGGCAATTCTCAGATTGGTTTACACTAAACCAATCTCGACATCTGAAGAAAACCAAGTCAAAGAAGCCTTGAAGATATTCAATTGTTCAATCTTCAACACTACCTAGTTTTACTTAAGATATTTTCGAAAACTACAAGTCCTTGGTGACTCTTTGCTTTCCTTTCTTTCTACTTAAACTCTCTGCAAGATCTGATTAAAATCAATCACTTTTGTTATCAAAAAATCCTCTCTAAACTTGTGATTCCTTTGTTCAGTTTTTGGACATCGAATTTGGCTAGAAGAGTGATCTTCCTTAAGCCTTGATCTTGTTCACTAGTGGGGCTGCCTCTCACGGACTAAGATCATCCCAATCAGTGCCTGATCATTCCGCAGATCATCACTGAAACCATCTCTACCATCGATCACCAATCCCCTTTCTATCAACTCATCAATCGATCATCTTTCCATCAGTGTTAGTAACCTGATCCATCACCACCAAATCATTACCAGATCGACCCTCAAGAGCATCCTAGGGTTCTTCCTTGACCAGGAAGCTATTATTGGCAGTAAATCAAGAGTGGGATCTTTGGCAAATGGATGTGAAGAATGCCTTCTTGCAAGGTGAACTAGAAGATGAGGTATATATGAGACCACCGCCGGGAATGGAAGAGATGGTGAAACCAGGGAATGTACTCAGACTCAGAAAAGCCATATATGGTTTGAAGCAATCACCAAGAGCTTGGTATCACAAGCTGAGCACTACACTGAATGGGAGAGGCTTTGTGAAGTCTCAAGCGGATCACACACTCTTCACTCTCACCAGCAAGCAAGGGATTGTTGTGATTCTAGTCTATGTGGATGATATCATCATCACTGGTTGTGACAAGGAGGGGATCAGTTCAACCAAGACCTTTCTTAAAGCCGCATTTGATATCAAAGACCTAGGAGAACTGAAGTACTTCCTCGGCATTGAGATGTGCAGATCAAAGGAAGGATTGTTCATGTCCCAAAGAAAGTATACCCTGGACATCTTAAAGGAGGCAGGAGATCTTGGAGGAAGACAAGCCAAGACACCACTTGAAGAAGGTTACAAGGTATTGCGAGAGGGGGAGTATGAAGATACTCCATTTGAAGATATCAAGCAGTATAGAAGGATGGTTGGGAAGCTGATCTATCTAACCATCACTCGGCCAGATGTGTGCTTTGCAGTTAATCAAGTAAGCCAGCACATGCAAACTCCCAAGGTTCATCACTGGAACATGGTGGAGAGGATCCTAAGATACTTGAGAGAGGCGCCAGGTCAGGGTGTATGGATGGCTTGCAACAAGAACACTGAGGTGATAGGATACTGTGATGCAGATTGGGCTGGGGACAGAGTAGACAGAAGGTCAACCACCGGCTATTGTACATTCATTGGAGGGAATCTGGTCACTTGGAAGAGCAAGAAGCAGAAGGTGGTGTCTTGCTCAAGTGCAGAAGCAGAGTACAGATCAATGAGGAAGCTAACCAGTGAGCTTATCTGGATAAAGGGGCTTCTAGGCGACTTGGGAATTGAGATCACCACTCCCATGACCATGCATTGTGACAATCAAGCTGCAATACACATTGCATCCAACTCAGTCTTCCATGAGAGGACAAAACACATAGAAGTGGACTGTCACAAGGTGAGACAAGCAGTAGAACAGCAAGTGATCCTCCCATGCTATACAAGAAGTGAGGATCAGCTGGCTGACATCTTCACCAAGGCAGCCAGCAGCAAAGTTTGTGAGTCCATTCTTCCAAGACTTGGACTCATAAACCTTCCATGTCAATGATCCCCTCACCATGGAGTATTCTACTCTTTTTCCTTTGCTTGGTTTTTATCCCAAGTGGTTTTTCCAAGTAAAGGTTTTAATGAGGGAATGCTTCATGGATTTCCAAGCTTGACACTCACTACTGTCAAGCTTGAGGGGGAGTGTTGACATGAAGAATAAAGCAAGAAGATAGGAACTTGGAGAACAAGGCTGTCCGTACAACCTAAGAGTGACTTGCAAGGAAAGGAAGCAAGTCATGAGTTAACCAACTCGGTCAAGTGATTAAAAGATCTCCTAGTGAGTGGGAATGTCGACATGTATCCGTTGAAGAGAAGTGAGTGGAGGAGTCACGGGTGTGACTAAGAGAAGAGAGAGGGAGCTGACCGTTGGGTGCTGTCACTATCCCTCTTGCTGAACGAGCCATCCGCGGATCTGCCTCCTCTTTGTTTATTATTTCCCTTGTACTATCTTCTCATTGTTTATGCATTCTTGTATGTCTTTAAATACCTTGTCATGTGTAACAAATCAAGTAAGGAAACTTATTCTCCTTCTATTCTCTTTGTCACACTCTCACGGAAACTCTCTCCATCTCTTACTCTTCTCTCTTAATCTCTCCTTAATCTTCTAAAACTCTCAACACCCTCTTCACACTCACTACTCCCTCAGGTATGATTGCTCTCCTTGTGTATGTTGATGATATCATTATCACAGGGAGTGATAAGGAAGGTATCATAGCAACCAAGGAGTTTCTTAAATCCATGTTTGAGATTAAAGACTTGGGAGAAATGAAATACTTCCTTGGAATTGAGATATGTAGATCCAAGGAAGGTTTGTTCATGTCTCAAAGGAAGTATACACTTGATCTTTTGAAAGGTGCAGGTGCTCATGGTGGCAAGACAGCAAGGATGCCTATGGAGGATGGCTACAAAGTCCCACGAGAGGGGGAGATTGAAGACAGCAAACCTTATCAGGATCCTAAACTCTATAGAAAACTAGTTGGCAAATTGATTTATCTTACTATAACTAGACCTGACATTTGTTTTGCTGTGAATCAGGTGAGTCAACACATGCAAGTGCCTAAGGAACATCATTGGCGCATGGTGGAGAGGATCTTGATGTATCTCAACGGCTCACCTGATCAAGGAGTATGGATGGGCTGCAATGGAAGCACTGAAGTGGTGGGATACTGTGATGCGGATTGGGCTGGTGATAGAGCAGACAGGAGATCAACCACAGGCTATTGCACATTCATTGGAGGCAACTTGGTGACTTGGAAGAGCAAGAAGCAGAAGGTAGTGTCATGTTCAAGTGCAGAAGCCGAGTATAGAGCCATGCTGAAGCTTACCAATGAGTTGGTATGGATCAAAGGCATCTTGAAGCACTTGGAGATTGATCAAGCAACTCCAATGACAATGCATTGTGACAATCAAGCTGCCATCCACATTGCATCCAACTCGGTGTTTCATGAGAGGACCAAGCACATTGAAGTTGATTGCCACAAGGTGAGACAGATGATTGTGCTAGGGGTGATCTTGCCATGCTATACAAGGAGTGAAGATCAGCTAGCGGATGTGTTCACCAAGGCTGCAAGGCAAAAGACTATGGAGTCCATTCACATCAGATTGGGACTCATAGATCTTGGGAAGAGAAGGAGCTAATCCCCTTAGCTGCAAGGTCTTTACTCTTTTTCCCTCATCAAAGTTTTATCCCATTGGGTTTTCTTTGGTGAGGTTTTCAATGAGGAAGATCTTGTAGCTTTCCAAGCTTAGGCTTTCACAAAGCTAAGCTTGAGGGGGAGTGTTGAGTTGAGTTGATTATATTGGTATGGAGAGAAGAGGAGTTGAAGAGGAGAAGAGATGGAGAAGCTTAGGGGGTTTTGGTGTGAATGGTACGGACGGCCGTACAAGGCCGTACATGGCCGTACCGTCCGTACCAATGGCCGCGACCAAAACTTACCCAACTCGACCAAGTGAAACGGTAACAAGGAGATGTTACCTTGGGAGCTTAAGGGGAAGGGATCAGACCGTTGAGTGGATAAGGGAAGAGCGTGCCAGGCTGGAACAGGCTGTAAAGAGGCAAAGCGTGTGAGCCTTATCATCCAATCATCCGGAAAGCAACCTTGACTCTACATGCTTCAATAGTGCCCATTTCGCCTCTTGTAAACCCTTATGCTTTCCATATAAATATGTAACCTCACTCATTAATAAGAATATACAGTTTGAGCCTCTCTAATCTCTTAGACACTATGATTATCTCTTAGACTCTAAACGGCTCTATCTAGTCACTTAATCTTTCACAAACTTCTCTTAATCACTTCTTAAACACTCTCTTTATTCTGATTACTCTAAAGATCTCTTAATCTCATATAATGCACCTAGTACTTTCATGAGATTGATGAACCATGTGCTTAGGTCCTTTATAGGTTTGTTTGTGGTAGTTTACTTTGATGATATCCTAATCTACAGTCAGAGTCTAGAAGAGCATATAGACCATCTTAAGACTGTTCTTGATGTGTTGAGAAAAGAAAAACTTTATGCTAATCTTAAGAAATGTACATTCTGCACAGATAACTTGGTCTTTTTAGGTTTTATTGTGGGTGCAGATGGTGTTAAAGTTGATCCGGAGAAAGTAAGGGCTATACAAGAATGGCCAATCCCTAAGACCGTGAGTGAAGTAAGAAGCTTCCATGGACTTGCTGGCTTCTATAGGCGCTTTGTGAAAGACTTCAGCACCATTGCATCTCCCTTGACTGAAGTAATCAAGAAAGAAGTCGGATTCAAGTGGGGAGAAGCACAAGAACTTGCTTTCCAATGCCTTAAAGAGAAGCTTACTCATGCCCCTCTTCTTATACTTCCTGACTTTCATAAAACTTTTGAAATAGAATGTGATGCCTCAGGAATTGGTATTGGTGCTGTATTGATGCAGGAGAAGAGACCCATTGCATACTTCAGTGAGAAGCTTGGAGGAGCTACCCTCAACTATGCAACTTATGATAAAGAGCTGTATGCCTTGGTGAGAGCCTTGCAGACTTGGCAGCACTATCTCTGGCCTAAAGAATTCGTCATACACACAGATCATGAGTCTCTCAAATACCTCAAAGGACAGAACAAGCTCAGCAAGAGACACGCAAGGTGGGTTGAGTTCATTGAGACATTTCCTTATGTCATCAAGTATAAACAAGGTAAGGAAAACATAGTTGCTGATGCACTATCCAGAAGGTATGTTCTCTTGAATACTCTTGATGCTAAGCTATTAGGATTTGAGCAGATTAAAGGAATGTATGAGAATGATCCTGATTTTAGAGAGGCTTACAACTCTTGTGAGAAATTGGCTGTAGGACACTACTTTAGACATGATGGTTTTCTTTTCTATGATAATCGATTGTGTGTGCCTAACTGTTCTTTGAGAGACTTGTTTGTTAGGGAATCTCATGGAGGAAGTCTCATGGGACACTTTGGTGTTGCAAAGACTCTTAAAACTTTGCAAGATCACTTCTTTTGGCCTCGGATGAAAAGAGATGTGGAGAAACTATGTGAGAGATGTGCAACTTGCAAGCAAGCTAAGTCTAAGGTTCAGTCTCACGGTTTGTATACTCCTCTCCCTATACCTTATCATCCTTGGAATGACATATCTATGGATTTCATTGTTGGCTTGCCTAGAACTAGGACTGGAAAGGATTCTATCTTTGTAGTTGTGGATAGGTTCTCAAAGATGGCACATTTCATAGCTTGTCACAAAACTGATGATGCATTGCATATTGCTAACTTGTTCTTTAAAGAGATTGTGCGCATACATGGCATGCCTAAGACTATTGTTTCTGATAGAGATACTAAGTTTCTTAGTTATTTTTGGAAGACTCTTTGGTCTAAGCTAGGTACTAAACTCTTGTTTTCTACTACTTGTCATCCACAAACTGATGGACAGACTGAAGTAGTTAATAGGACTCTTGGAACACTCTTGCGTGCATTCATAAAGAAAAACTTGAAATCATGGGAAGACTATTTGCCTCATTGTGAATTTGCATACAATCATGCTGTGCATTCTACTTCTAAGTTTTCTCCTTTTGAAATTGTTTATGGGTTCAATCCCAACTCTCCTTTGGATTTAATCCCTTTACCTGAGTGTGAAAGGGTCAGCTTTGATGGCAAAAAGAAGGCAGAGATGGTGAAGCAACTCCACGAGCAGGCTAGGCTCAATATTGAGGCGAAAACCAAACAATATGTTAAGCATGCCAACAAAGGAAGGCGTGAGATGGTCTTTGAAGTGGGTGATCAGGTCTGGATTCACCTAAGGAAAGAGAGGTTTCCAAATGAAAGGAAGTCCAAGCTAATGCCGCGGATGATGGACCTTTTGAGGTCATAAGGAAGATCAGCAACAATGCCTACAAGCTGGATTTGCGAGGTAAGTATGATGTGAGTAATAGCTTCAATGTTACTGACTTGATCCCTTTTATTGCAGATGAGCCAGATTTGAGGACAAATCCTTTTCAAGTGGGAGGGGATGATATGATCATGGACCAGCTAGTTGATAAAGATGGAGAAGGAGAGACTGAAGATACACTAGCTGAAGAAGAAGATGTCCTAGCCATTCCCACAGGTCCCATAACTCGTGCCATGACAAGGAGACTCAAGGAAGCTGTTGGAAACATACTGAAGATCTCTAAGGAGCAAGAAGACTGTCTTGGTAGAAGCTTGAGCCACCAAGACACACTCATCACCATTCAGGTGATCTTATCATCAAGCTGATCATCATCTAGGCAAGTGGCTTGGTATACTCTTTTTCCCTTGATTAGTTTTGTCCCAATGGGTTTTCTAATCAAGGTTTTTAATGAGGTATCAAGTTCACTTACACATTCCTAGTTGATGTATCTTGGATGCAACTCGGCCTAAGGCATCTTGGACCGACTTCATCATCTATCTTATATTATGTTTTAGTCTAAGTGTTGTGTTATTAATTTGAAACCGTGTGGAGCCTTTTCCTTTATGTTTTCTTATGTTTTCGAGACCTTGTGCATGTACAAGGATCTCTCTATTTAAGTGTATCACAAACCCTCATTCTAATCTAAGTTATCTTTTATTTAAAACCTTTTTGGTGTCTTCTCTCTTGCCTTGCGAGTTGTTGAAGTGTCTGGTGTGTAATATCCAGTCTACTGGTGTGTAGTATCCAGTGTTAAGGGCCTTAGTTGGTGTGTCATATCCGATCTATAGCCTAGGAGTATCAAGGAGCCTTTCCGCAGCCTCTTGTGTCACCAATCGATCCACAAACCTTGATAAACTTGAGTCCTTGACTCGTTTATGCAAGGATCTATCCCGATCCATCCAGAGACGCATCCTAGGAGTTCATCAATACATAAAGTGGTGGAGAATCACCAGGAAGTTGAATTAATCTCATAGGAGTTAAGATGAAGAAGTTATCCCACTTTCTAATCAGGTGATTCCAGTTTTCCAGTTTGGGAATATGACAGCTTCTTCGTCGTTCCAATAACACCAGGATAAATGACTCTGCTTGATTTGGATACAAAAAGTGTTGGAGAATCACCAGGAAGTTGAATAAATCTCATAGGAGTTGGGATGAAGAAGTTATCCCACTTTCTAATCAGGTGATTCCAGTTTTCCAGTTTGGGAATAGGACAGCTTCTTTGTCGTTCCAATAACACCAGGATGAATCACTCTGTAAGAAGCTTGATTTGGATACATAAATTGGTGGAGAATCACCAGGAAGTTGAATTAATCTCATAGGAGTTGGGATGAAGAAGTTATCCCACTTTCTAATCAGGTGATTCCAGTTTCCCAGTTTGGGAATAGGACAGCTTCTTCGTCGTTCCAATAACACCAGGATGAATCACTTTGTAAGAAGCTTGATTTGGATACATAAAGTGGTGGAGAATCACCAGGAAGTTGAATTAATCTCATAGGAGTTAAGATGAAGAAGTTATCCCACTTTCTAATCAGGTGATTCAAGTTTCCCAGTTTGGGAATAGGACAGCTTCTTCGTCGTTCCAATCAAACCAGGATGAATCACTCTGTAAGAAGCTTGATTTGGATACATAAAGTGTTGGAGAATCACCATGAAGTTGAATAAATCTCATAGGAGTTGGGATGAAGAAGTTATCCCACTTTCTAATCAGGTGATTCCAGTTTCCCAGTTTGGGAATAGGACAGCTTCTTCGTCGTTCCAATCAAACCAGGATGAATCACTCTGTAAGAAGCTTGATTTGGATACAAAAAGTGTTGGAGAATCACCAGGAAGTTGAATAAATCTCATAGGAGTTGGGATGAAGAAGTTATCCCACTTTCTAATCAGGTGATTCCAGTTTCCCAGTTTGGGAATAGGACAGCTTCTTCGTCGTTCCAATCAAACCAGGATGAATCACTCTGTAAGAAGCTTGATTTGGATACATAAAGTGTTGGAGAATCACCAGGAAGTTGAATAAATCTCATAGGAGTTGGGATGAAGAAGTTATCCCACTTTCTAATCAGGTGATTCCAGTTTCCCAGTTTGAGAATAGGACAGATTCTTCGGCGTTCCAATCAAACCAGGATAAATGACTCTGTAAGAAGCTTGATTTGGATACATAAAGTGTTGGAGAATCACCGGGAAGTTGAATAAATCTCATAGGAGTTGGGATGAAGAAGTTATCCCACTTTCTAATCAGGTGATTCCAGTTTCCCAGTTTGGGAATAGGACAGCTTCTTCGTCGTTCCAATAACACCAGGATGAATCACTTTGTAAGAAGCTTGATTTGGATACATAAAGTGGTGGAGAATCACCAGGAAGTTGAATTAATCTCATAGGAGTTAAGATGAAGAAGTTATCCCACTTTCTAATCAGGTGATTCCAGTTTCCCAGTTTGGGAATAGGACAGCTTCTTCGTCGTTCCAATAACACCAGGATGGATCACTTTGTAAAAAGCTTGATTTGGATACATAAAGTGGTGGAGAATAACCAGGAAGTTGAATTAGTCTCATAGGAGTTGGGATGAAGAAGTTATCCCACTTTCTAATCAGGTGATTCCAGTTTCCCAGTTTGGGAAGGACAGCTTCTTCGTCGTTCCAATAACACCAGGATGAATCACTTTGTAAGAAGCTTGGTTTGGATACATAAAGTGGTGTAGAATCACCAGGAAGTTGAATAAATCTCATAGGAGTTGGGATGAAGAAGTTATCCCACTTTCTAATCAGGTGATTCCAGTTTCCCAGTTTGGGAATAGGACAGCTTCTTCGTCGTTCCAATAACACCAGGATGAATCACTTTGTAAGAAGCTTGATTTGGATACATAAAATGGTGGAGAAACACCAGGAAGTTGAATAAATCTCATAGGAGTTGGGATGAAGAAGTTATCCCCCTTTCTAATCAGGTGAATCCAGTTTCCCAGTTTGTGAATAGGACAGCTTCTTCGTCGTTCCATTCAAACCAGGATGAATCACTCTGTAAGAAGCTTGATTTGGATACATAAAATGTTGGAGAATCACCAGGAAGTTGAATAAATCTCATAGGAGTTGGGATGAAGAAGTTATCCCACTTTCTAATCAGGTGATTCCAGTTTCCCAGTTTGGGAATAGGACAGCTTCTTCGTCGTTCCAATCAAACCAGGATGAATCACTTTGTAAGAAGCTTGATTTGGATACATAAAATGGTGGAGAAACACCAGGAAGTTGAATAAATCTCATAGGAGTTAGGATGAAGAAGTTATCCCACTTTCTAATCAGGTGATTCCAGTTTCCTAGTTTGGGAATATGACAGCTTCTTCGTCGTTCCAATAACACCAGGATGAATCACTTTGTAAGAAGCTTGATTTGGATACATAAAGTGGTGTAGAATCACCAGGAACTTGAATTAATCTCATAGGAGTTGATATGAAGAAATTATCCCACTTTCTAATCAGGTGATTCCAGTTTCCCAGTTTGGGAATAGGACAGCTTCTTCGTCGTTCCAATCAAACCAGGATGAATCACTTTGTAAGAAGCTTGATTTGGATACATAAAGTGTTGTAGAATCACCAGGAAGTTGAATAAACCTCATAGGAGTTGGGATGAAGAAGTTATCCCACTTTCTAATCAGGTGATTCTAGTTTCCCAGTTTGGGAATAGGACAGCTTCTTCGGCGTTCCAATCAAACCAGGATAAATGACTCTGCTTGATTTGGATACAAAAAGTGTTGGAGAATCACCAGGAAGTTGAATAAATCTCATAGGAGTTGGGATGAAGAAGTTATCCCACTTTCTAATCAGGTGATTCCAGTTTTCCAGTTTGGGAATAGGACAGCTTCTTTGTCGTTCCAATAACACCAGGATGAATCACTCTGTAAGAAGCTTGATTTGGATACATAAATTGGTGGAGAATCACCAGGAAGTTGAATTAATCTCATAGGAGTTGGGATGAAGAAGTTATCCCACTTTCTAATCAGGTGATTCCAGTTTCCCAGTTTGGGAATAGGACAGCTTCTTCGTCGTTCCAATCAAACCAGGATGAATCACTTTGTAAGAAGCTTTATTTGGATACATTAAATGGTGGAGAATCACCAGGAAGTTGAATAAATCTCATAGGAGTTGGGATGAAGAAGTTATCCAACTTTCTAATCAGGTGATTCATGTTTGGGAATAGGACAACTTCTTCGTCGTTCCAATCAAACGAGGATGAATCACTTGGTAAGAAGCTTGATTTGGATACATAAAGTGTTGGAGAATCACCAGGAAGTTGAATAAATCTCATAAGAGTTGGGATGAAGAAGTTATCCCACTTTCTAATCAGGTGATTCCAATTTCCCAGTTTGGGAATAGGACAGCTTCTTCGTCGTTCCAATCAAACCAGGATGAATCACTCTGTAAGAAGCTTGGTTTGGATACATAAAGTGGTGTAGAATCACCAGGAAGTTGAATAAATCTCATAGGAGTTGGGATGAAGAAGTTATCCCACTTTCTAATCAGGTGATTCCAGTTTCCCAGTTGGGAATAGGACAGCTTCTTCGTCGTTCCAATAAACCAGGATGAATCACTTTGTAAGAAGCTTGATTTGGATACATAAATGGTGGAGAAACACCAGGAAGTTGAATAAATCTCATAGGAGTTGGGATGAATGAGTTATCCCACTTTTTAATCAGGTGATTCCAGTTTCCCAGTTTGGGAATAGGACAGCTTCTTCGTCGCTCCAATCAAACCAGGATGAATCACTTTGTAAGAAGATTGATTTGGATACATAAAGTGTTGTGAATCACCAGGAAGTTGAATAAATATCATAGGAGTTGGGATGAAGAAGTTATCCCACTTTCTAATCAGGTGATTCCAGTTTCCCAGTTTGGGAATAGGACAGCTTCTTCGTCGTTCCAATCAAACCAGGATGAATCACTTTGTAAGAAGCTTGATTTGGATACATAAAATGGTGGAGAAACACCAGGAAGTTGAATAAATCTCATAGGAGTTAGGATGAAGAAGTTATCCCACTTTCTAATCAGGTGATTCCAGTTTCCCAGTTTGGGAATAGGACAGCTTCTTCGTCGTTCCAATAACACCAGGATGAATCACTTTGTAAGAAGCTTGATTTGGATACATAAAGTGGTGGAGAATCACCAGGAAGTTGAATTAATCTCATAGGAGTTGGATGAAGAAGTTATCCCACTTTCTAATCAGGTGATTCCAGTTTCCCAGTTTGGGAATAGGACAGCTTCTTCGTCGTTCCAATCAAACCAGGATGAATCACTTTGTAAGAAGCTTGATTTGGATACATAAAGGGTTGGAGAATCACCAGGAACTTGAATTAATCTCATAGGAGTTGATATGAAGAAATTATCCCACTTTCTAATCATGTGATTCCAGTTTCCCAGTTTGGGAATAGGACAGCTTCTTCGTCGTTCCAATCAAACCAGGATAAATGACTCTGCTTGATTTGGATACATAAAGTGTTGGAGAATCACCAGGAAGTTGAATAAATCTCATAGGAGTTGGGATGAAGAAGTTATCCCACTTTCTAATCAGGTGATTCCAGTTTTCCAGTTTGGGAATAGGACAGCTTCTTCGTCGTTCCAATAACACCAGGATGAATCACTCTGTAAGAAGCTTGATTTGGATACATAAAGTGTTGGAGAATCACCAGGAAGTTGAATAAATCTCATAGGAGTTGGGATGAAGAAGTTATCCCACTTTCTAATCAGGTGATTCCAGTTTCCCAGTTTGGGAATAGGACAGCTTCTTCGTCGTTCCAATAACACCAGGATGAATCACTTTGTAAGAAGCTTGATTTGGATACATAAAGTGGTGGAGAATCACCAGGAAGTTGAATTAATCTCATAGGAGTTGGGATGAAGAAGTTATCCCACTTTCTAATCAGGTGATTCCAGTTTCCCAGTTTGGGAATAGAACAGCTTCTTCGTCGTTCCAATCAAACCAGGATGAATCACTTTGTAAGAAGCTTGATTTGGATACATAAAGTGTTGGAGAATCACCAGAACGTTGAATAAATCTCATAGGAGTTGGGATGAAGAAGTTATCCCACTTTCTAATCAGGTGATTCCAGTTTCCCAGTTTGGGAATAGGACAGCTTCTTCGTCGTTCCAATCAAACCAGGATTAATCACTCTGTAAGAAGCTTGATTTGGATACATAAAGTGTTGGAGAATCACCAGGAAGTTGAATAAATCTCATAGGAGTTGGGATGAAGAAGTTATCCCACTTTCTAATCAGGTGATTCCAGTTTCCCAGTTTGGGAATAGGACAGCTTTCTTCGTCGTTCCAATCAAACCAGGATGAATCACTCTGTAAGAAGCTTGATTTGGATACATAAAGTGTTGGAGAATCACCAGGAAGTTGAATAAATCTCATAGGAGTTGGGATGAAGGAGTCATCCCACTTTCTAATCAGGTGATTCCAGTTTCCCAGTTTGGGAATAGGACAGCTTCTTCGTCGTTCCAATAACACCAGGATGAATCACTTTGTAAGAAGCTTGATTTGGATACATAAAGTGTTGAGAATCACAGGGAAGTTGAATAAATCTCATAGGAGTTGGGATGAAGAAGTTATCCCACTTTCTAATCAGGTGATTCCAGTTTCCCAGTTTGGGAATAGGACAGCTTCTTCGTCGTTCCAATAACACCAGGATGAATCACTTTGTAAGAAGCTTGATTTGGATACATAAAGTGGTGGAGAATCACCAGGAAGTTGAATTAATCTCATAGGAGTTGGGATGAAGAAGTTATCCCACTTTCTAATCAGGTGATTCCAGTTTCCCAGTTTGGGAATAGGACAGCTTCTTCGTCGTTCCAATAACACCAGGATGGATCACTTTGTAAAAAGCTTGATTTGGATACATAAAGTGGTGGAGAATAACCAGGAAGTTGAATTAGTCTCATAGGAGTGGGATGAAGAAGTTATCCCACTTTTCTAATCAGGTGATTCCAGTTTCCCAGTTTGGAAAGGACAGTCTCTTCGTCGTTCCAATAAACACCAGGATGAATCACTTTGTAAGAAGCTTGTTTGGATACATAAAGTGGTGTTGAAATCACCAGGAAGTTGAATAAATCTCATAGGAGTTGGGATGAAGAAGTTATCCCACTTCTAATCAGGTGATTCCAGTTTCCCAGTTTGGGAATAGGACACGCTTCTTGTCGTTTCCAATCAAACCAGGATGAATCACTTTGTAAGAAGCTTGATTTGGATACATAAAATGGTGGAGAAACACCAGGAAGTTGAATAAATCTCATAGGAGTTAGGATGAAGAAGTTATCCCACTTTCTCAATCAGGTGATTCCAGTTTCCCAGTTTGGGAATAGGACAGCTTCTTCGTCGTTCCAATAACACCAGGATGAATCACTTTGTAAGAAGCTTGATTTGGATACATAAAGTGGTGGAGAATCACCAGGAAGTTGAATTAAATCTCATAGGAGTTGATGAAGAAATTATCCCACTTTCTAATCAGGTGATTCCAGTTTCCCAGTTTGGGAATAGGACAGCTTCTTCGTCGTTCCAATCAAACCAGGATGAATCACTTTGTAAGAAGCTTGATTTGGATACATAAAGTGTTGGAGAATCACCAGGAAGTTGAATAACTCATAGGAGTTGGATGAAGAGTTATCCCACTTTCTAATCAGGTGATTCCAGTTTCCCAGTTTGGGAATAGGACACTTCTTCGTCGTTCCAATCAAACCAGGATGAATCACTTTGCTTGAATTTGGATACATAAAGTGGTGGAGAATCACACAGGAAGTTGAATAAATCTCATAGGAGTTGGGATGAAGAGTTATCCCACTTTCTAATCAGGTGATTCCAGTTTCCCAGTTTGGGAATAGGACAGCTTCTTCGTCGTTCCAATAACACCAGGATGAATCACTCTGTAAGAAGCTTGATTTGGATACATAAATTGTGGAGAATCACCAGGAAGTTGAATTAATCTCATAGGAGTTGGGATGAAGAATTTATCCCACTTTCTAATCAGGTGATTCCGTTTCCCAGTTTGGGAATAGGACAGCTTCTTCGTCGTTCCAATAACACCAGGATGAATCACTTTGTAAGAAGCTTGATTTGGATACATAAAGTGGTGGAGAATCACCAGGAAGTTGAATAATCTCATAGGAGTTGGGATGAAGAAGTTATCCCACTTTCTAATCAGGTGATTCCAGTTTCCCAGTTTGGGAATAGGACAGCTTCTTCGTCGTTCCAATCAAACCAGGATGAATCACTCTGTAAGAAGCTTGATTTGGATACATAAAGTTTGGAGAATCACCAGGAAGTTGAATAAATCTCATAGGAGTTGGGATGAAGAAGTTTATCCCACTTTCTAATCAGGTGATTCCAGA